>NW_008601013.1:0-27296 GCF_000691845.1 Merops nubicus | reverse complement strand
GGTTCGGGTGTCGGTAACGACAAAGCACTACAGTCACACAGCATCTTTAGAAACTACAAGTGTGTGAACTAGTATCATATATTCATCTTTATTCAGTACATTATCTCCTGGCCCCCTGCAATAAACTTTTTCTTCTATGAAAGATGATTTTAAAAGAAAATTTTAAAACACAAGATTAAAAAGAGAGGAATTTTATTTAATAGTGTTTTTCTTAAATCAGTGATTCTTTTTCCGATTTTAATTACAAGATTATTTAGGATGAAATGCTGTATGTTGGTCCTAACATTCATTTGTTCCACTGTAGATCAAGAATAATTCAATAGTAACAAAACCCACACGGTAAGAAAAATGCAGCCTGCAGAAGTAGTTAGTTACTTATGTCAGCTTATTTCTCCGACTTCCCTCACATGCCTGCTCTGTGAAGAAAAGCAAGACAGAGCTGGGGAGAACATCTAACATCCATTATCTTTCCCTGTTTATCTTCAGTGATCTGTCATGTATCACATTGTCCATCATTGAAGGCGTATGGTGGGTATGAGTGGTAATAGCTGCAGCATGTCGATCCTGGTCCTACATACCCTTGTTTGACCAACTATATTGTTGAATGACATTTACCTTGACAAAAAGAGTTGAATGTTATTTTTTTTTTTCCCACTCTTAGACATATCTAACACTTCTCTAAATACAAAAGAGGAACTTTGTTTCAGTTTGGTTTGTAATGAATTTTCATACTATTCAAGAATGACATGAATACTGTCTGTAAGATAAATGATCAAAGCTGTGCAATTGTCACCAAAACAACTGATTGGATACCTCTTCTCCTAGCAGAATATCTGCATAGGTGCTGTGCTTTCATCTGTTCTTTGTAATCTGGAATATTTTATAAATCAGTAATTATTATTCAAAGGCACCCCCTGTGCTGTTGAATCAGATTTTGGGCACATTGAATTATAATTCAGTGTAATATTACTATGCAGAACATAAGCAGAGGGAATGGCAAAAATTAGGATAAACTGTACCACATGAACAGGCCAGAAGGGCGATACGAATGTGTACTCATGGGAGAATCTAATGTTTCAGATCAGTATCAACTTTTCTTCCAACTCAACCTGTCATCTCTTTCTGGCCTTCACACATACTCTAAGCCAGAAAAGGGGCACATAGTGAAGAGCAGTCATAGTATTTAACAATTGTTTATTTAAGATTCTGCCAGGGATTCCTGTTTGGTTTTATTTTCTGTTTATTTAATCAGTCTTTATTGGAGTAAAATATCTGATCAATTTCTGTGACCATAAAACAAATATACAAGGGAATTAAGGTTAAATTGCTGTAGTGACTTTACATACATATGTTTCATATTGGGAAGTTTTGGAGAAAATTGACTTATGCTGAAAACTTTCTTCTTCAATAAAAAGGACTAATGGTAATTAGAATAAGAAAAGTTACCATTGGTGATAAAACGAAGATCTGTCTTTCTGGAATTAGTATAGAATTATTTCCCTCAATATATCGATTAATGCTTTTACCAGTCCAGTTGTAAACTGCATAAGCTATGGAGTTCTTACCCTTTTCTTTGGGTCATTAAGAAGTTATTTGCACTGTTTTATCACTGGAAAATATTGATGTCCTTTAACTCAGCTTGCTTTCTCACTTCGAATCTTCTAATCTTTTTTTGCCAAGTCAAGCAAATTTAGATAGAACTTTTAGACACATCATAGCTCTCAAATTTCTTAGAGTTCTTATAGTGCTAATTTTCACACTGCTGCATCACTCTCCTCTTGAAAAATAAAAAAAAATAAAGCCCACAAAAAAACCCCACAATCCTATTAATTAGATTTTTCTTTCTGAGTTGCAAAAGAGGTTTGAAAAGTGAATGGGTTTCCATTAAAAACATTTACTACTTGCAGTTCTCATGTGGTCATCTCAGTCTTGAACCTTTGTCTAGTGAAAAAAAATGGAATAAAACCCCCTAGACTGTGTTTCTACACCTGCTCATGCAAACAGCACTATCTCACACATTACATTCCTTTGACTTCAGGCATTTTAGATTGCAAACTGTAAGTCTGATACGGTCTTTAGATTGTATACTTTATTTGAATGGTGCTTACAATAACAACTACTTGAGACTTTATGTGTACATGTGGACAGAGCTTCATTTTCATACCTTTCTCACTGTTTCCAATAAGACATGCACTGTATTACTTTAATCTAGAGTTTTGGAGCCTCATTGGTTCTGAAATGTGAACCCAAGAGGTATGTTCAGCTGACAGAATACCAGCATCTGTAGATTTTAGTCAGCTGTCTACTGTTGCTCCTACTCAGTGGAGAGAGTTCAAATGAAACAACATACAACAGTGAGTTACGTAAGAATAACATCCTCACATAATCACAACATATCTGAATTTGGACCAAAACATGGCGCTTATTTTTCAAAATAAGTGGGTATTTCTGATTTTTAAAAATATTTCTTCAGTCTTTCACCAGTGTGAGAGTGGAAACAGTCTTTTTTATAAAGCCCTATGTGTCAAATTGTGATACGTTATTATGTAGCTAATCTTCTATTAATTCAATTGATGTAAGTAGGGGCAATTAATGAAAAAAAATTACTTGGATTAGAGTATATTAAGGAGTACTGCAGCTTCAACATATCTGCTGTCTTTTCTGTTTGATGGGTACATTTAGACATAAATAGCCATCAGTGCTGGCAGTTTTTGCAGTGAAGGGGAGTTTTGTAAGGATTCAGTGAAATTTTCCAGAGTTTGATTCAGAGATCCTAACCACATAACTCTATTTAAACTTGCATTTTCTCAGTTGCAACCTCCTGGATTTTTTATTTTTTTTTTCTCTAGAAGGCCATTTACCTCCTCCCTCTTCCCTGCCAGACAACAAAGGCATCTTTGTAGAGTAATGTTTAACTTTCAGACAGTATGTACTCTTATGAGGTAATTCTGCTGTGATAACTGCCTTGATATCTAATGACTTAATTAGATAATCATATAGTTTCAACAAATAAGGAACTTGTGTAAAATGGAAAAAATCATTGAAATTAAATTTTCTTGGAGAGAAAAGGGTAAAATTTGAATTTCATAACCTTAGCTTATTAGCATCATTAATTAGACATAACCTTTTAATAATCTTCTATTAAAAAAACTTTTGAAAGGCTAGCCAAATATATATTTTTACACAGTTTTTATGTTGAAAAATCTTTTCTTCTCCTTGGGGATAAAGAAAAAGGTATATTCTGTTACCTCTACTACTTTTTTTTTTTTTTTCCCTTTTTTTTCCTTTTTTTTTCTGTTTTCCCCACTTTTTTTTCCTCTTTCTGGCTGACAGGAAGAAATTAATTAAGAATGAGTTATATGACCTACAAGTTTATTTGAGAGTTGTGGCTATGGGTTCCTATTTTCAGTCCTGTTTTCTGTATATAGGAGCTAACTCCTAAAATCCTTGTGTAGTTTTTTGTTATTCAACAGTCCCATTTGAAGTACTTAGTTTTGTCAAGGAAAGAATTTTAATTTTGGCCCATTCCAGACATGAAGTATTCCAAACTGTTGCTTTACCCAAATTTTTTATTAGCTATGACATAACAAAGGGTGTTATCTTAGTCAAGCAATCTGTTATTTAGGATTACTCAGGAGGTTCATTACAATCACTGCATTAAGCATATGAGCCTTGACTGTTAAGAAAGATTTTTCATGTAATCATTTCATATAGGTTTTTGTGATGTTTACCTTATTAAAATTATCAGAATGAAAAAAGTAAGTGGGACCTTCTTAAAGAATTTTTTTTATATCTGAGAGTTCCTTTGTTTAATCATCATTAATTACAGAGTGAGTTTCTGTAATTTATCATGATCACTAGGTAGATGATGACAAATTTTATCATCTAATTTACAAATGCCAGTGTTGAAATAAAGAATGATGTAACTTTTTGAAGCTTTTCTGTCTCTTCTCCTCTCTTATCCTTTCCATGACCATCCAAATAATGTTCTGATTTCATAGACACTGACAACGGGACCAAAAATTTTATATCATAAAAGTATATCCTACTACATGTATATTTCACTAGCAATACAAGCCATAGGACAAGAGGAAGTGGGCTCAAGTTACACCAGGGGAGGTTTAGATTAGATGTTTGGAAGAATTCCTTTACTGAATGAGTAGTGAGGCATTTGAACAGGCTGCCCAGGAGTGTGGTGGAGTCACCATCCGTGAAGGGGTTCAAAAAATGTACAGATGTGGCACTTCAGGACATGGTTTAGTCATCGTGGTAGTGTTGAGTGATGATTGAACTTGATATTAGAGGTCTTTTCCAACCTTAATGATTCTATGATTCTAAGTGACAAATTGGTTTTATTTTGTGGGTACCTTCCTGGTTGTCTTTCCCAAAGTCACCAACACTACTCTAGACATATGTGAACTAGCAGGTTGGGTAATAGTTGTTAAACAACAGAGCACAGTCAGGTTGTAAAATGCTTCTGGGAAAATGAATAAAGAGTAAGATGTTTAATCAATTGTGATATCTGGGCTGCTGAGTTTACATTGCTATCTATAGTGAATGGCATGTAATCATTCTGTATGTCACAAAATCTGGCCTTAACTTTTTGTTTGTTTTCTTTTGGGGGTTAGGTTCCTGTTCTGTTTGGTCTCATCCAAAAGCAGCAAAATGTTAATAAGGAAAAGAAACTTCCCTTGGAGCTATTATTAACAAGATAATTTACAGTATGTATGAACATACTCAGACCAAAAATGACATTTGCTGTTACAGATGTGAATTTGCTGGTTCTGCAGAAAGGAGCAGATTTTTGAAGGCTACTAGGGTAATATTTCCATGTTTACATTAGCTACATTTGAGAGAAGCTTTCTGAAAGGTTTGATTTCCCAAAAAAGGAAACTTTAAGAAATTCTCACCTTAGTTATGAAGTGTTGATAAGCTCTAACTGGTCCTGAAGGCAGGTGGCATCTATACACACTTCTGTATGAGGTATCTAGTATCTATCAAAGATACCTCTGTATGAGGTATCTAGCATAGCAGAGCAAACCTATGGCTGTACATTTCAATTTTCATTTAGAAGATTTTGCTATTTTAAGTGAGTCCTAGCTGCTTCAGGACCACTGAGACTAGCCAAACTGAAAATCAGATATCAGAGAAAATAATTCAAATTCATTCAAACGTATGGATTTAAACCCAGGCTTTACATACCCACTTGGGATCCATGAGGTTCAATGATTCCGATCTGTACTGTCTTGCTGAAGTAAGGCACTGGATAATGTTACGTATTGGGAGATGTTACATCACTTCTCAAATGGCTCCACAAAGCTAGTGGCAGTATGTCCACTGTATCTCCAATCGCTGTAATAACTTGTCTGGGTTTCAGCTGAAATAAAGTTCATTTTCTTCCTGGTAGCTGGTACAGTGCTGTGTTTTGGATGTAGTGTGAGAATAATGTTGATAACACATTGATGTTTTAGTTGTTGCAAAGCCGGGTTTATAACAAGTCCTTGGACTTTTCAGCTTCTCGCTTTGCCAGTGGAGGCTGAGAGTGCACAAGAACCCAGTAGGGAATGCAACCAGGACAGCTGACCCAAACAAGCCAAAGGGATATTCCGTAACATGTGACATTATGCCCATTGTATAAACTGGAAGAAGTTGATCAGGGGACCACATCTGTGGGATTGGCTGGGCATCGGTCAGCAGGTGGTGGCCAATTCCATTGTGCATCACTTGTTTTGTAGATTCTATCATTATTGCTATTATTATTATTATCCCTTCCTTTTTTCTCCTGTGAAGCTGTCTTTATCTCAACCCAGGAGTTTTACTTTTTTAAAATGATTCTCTCTCCTATCTCAATGTAGGGGAGGATGGGAGGGAGGGGTGGGAGTGAGCGAGTGGCTGCATAGTGCTTAATTGCTGACTGGGGTTAAGCCACAACACAACTGTAATAGTACTTCAGGTTCTGCAAGAATATCCTGGTTTGAGGGGTTGTCACTTCCCCAGTGATGGAATGGCCTCATATCCATCAGGTACTTACAAATCAACCTTAACATGAACATAAAACTAAGAACAGAAGTCTAGCTACTGGGCAATTACTAAATACAGATAAACATATAAGAATTAAATAAAATCATACTTACATTCTATTTTTTACTTAGATTTTAATCTAAGTAGTCTGAGCTGCAGTTTATTAAGATTAAGAAACTGTACTGGAATAAAGTAGAACTATATTTTGTGCACATGCAAACTGCCACAACACCACTCAGAATTGTTATATACGGCTGATGGCAGTGAAAAGTAAAGGGTGATACTATGAATTAGTCTACTCAAAATAAACTAAAGCATGAAGTAATATGACGTGTAGATGGATCCACAAGTTTCAAAATAAAGTACTTAGTTTTGAAATAACTTTACCCTCTTCTTTTTGTGCTTTGAGATTTAATACTGTTCAGAAAGAAGCCACTAATATTTTTGAATAAGAAAAAAATAACATTTCTGAGTCTTATGTAAAAAGTTGTTTCTTTTTTTGTATTAATTACATGGTAAACTGCATTATTTTTGTTATGAATCTTTCCCTATCACTTAAATGATAGCAAAACCAAAATTATACGGTTGGCATGCATACATGTTTGGGGGTAGCACTAATAAGTACTTACATATGAATCTTCCCATCTAATGTCTTGCATTATTTTATGCATGGTTTAGAATTTTGGCCTAAATTCTTTTGCAATTAGATTGGTTGACAAGGGATAAGAATGTCCATATTAGATTCTGGTTTAAACTGTTTTTCTTAAACCTAGGCATTTGATTTTTGTCTTTGTAGCAAATCAAATGCCTAATTTTACACAAGAAGCATTTAAAAGAAATCAGAATAACTGCTCACATGGTTTAGACCTTAATTTTTAGCTTGGCCATATTAATATTAAAATGTAGTAGACCAAATCCAGATTTCTCTGTTCATGTTAGCTGGCGACAAGTGTTGATAAACATGTATATAAATACTTGCTCAAGACCTCGGTGTTTTTAAATTTCAGTATGGTTATTTAAAGTTACATACATTTTCTTTTTCTGTTTCATAAAATACTTGCAAGGTATTGCTGATATTTAATAGGGAAAAAAATACCGCACTTATGAAAAGACATTTCTATTGAAGGTATGCATATTCAAAATTATTCAGATAAATCTTAAGCTTTTAAGCCTTTCTTGCAGACATAGTCTGACAGACAGGTAGACAGATGGACAAATAGAATTGGCAGATAGGTATCACAGTTTATTTTGCTAGTGAATAAGTTGATTGCATGGGGAATGCTGGCTATACAAACACAGGGGACAGAAGAAAACAGATGGTATGCATTCCAGTGCCTGGTGGCTGTTTGGGCATTAAACATTTGTATGAACCAATTTGTATGAACCAGTGTAAGTAAAGAATATGTATATTTTAATATCTTCAATTAAATGAAGACACCCTGTGAGTGGGAAAATAATGAAAAGAAAATTATTTTTACAGCTTCTAATGTAATTTAAAAGACTTACGGGTTCTTTATGCATTAAACCCAGTAAATTATCACAGGAAAGTCTTTGTTTAAAATGAGGATCACATAAATGAAATTATAAACACGTAAGAGTAGAAATAGGAAAAAGTAAAACTCTCAAGAACCTATGCAAAATCTGTTACTATATGGTTTATTCTTCCATGAAGATATTTTGCTCCAGTCAGTTTCAAGAAGCTCTTTCCCATTCCTGTTGACTCAAAAGAAACACTAGCGTTCAGGTCTGCCTGGTGGAGTGTAAGCTCTCGCGTTTTATATTACTGCTATCCCAGTTGCAGAATCAATGACATTATACAAGCCTGGCTCACTCCCATCACCTGAAATTGCAATGAGTTGCTGTTCATTATACGTGGTTGTTGTTTTTAAGGCACTGAGGATTAAGAAAGAGAGAAAAATATACCACAGTCCAAAGTCATGAAGGGGAAAGTGTGTGGGAGTCACATATGCTGTATATTTATTTACTTATGATGAGCCCCAGCCACGAACCATCAGCTTACAGTTTCTCTTACAATCACCCTCATTGGCTATTCATGAGCAAGTCATGAATAGCAGGATTATATCACTTTGTTTTTGGTTCCTTAATAGGGGCTATTAAAGAATCACTTTTCAGATTGGTATTATTAACTGTTTGTTAGGCTATATTTTACGAATAGTGCTTTCCTTATTCAGAAAAGGAAAACTGCATAGAGAACAGGAAATGGTTTGAGAAATAATATGAACATCAAATTATTTGTAAGACAGGAAATAATTGGTATACATTGGCAAATGTAGTTTGAATAAAATAACTGAATACCAACCTATTGCAGGAAACAGGAGTTCAGACAATTATTCTGAACAGATCTTTGCCTCTAGTATCCAAATTGCTTATATTGCTTGTCAGGTTAGTAGATTTTAAGGTGCAAAAAGAGCATTTAAATCTCAACCTAGTGGCTACAGACTATAGGACAATGAATTTCACCAAGTGATCCAGAGTGAAAACCATAAATTCGTAACATTTTAAAGGGACAACTATAGACACCTAAACTTAATTTTAAGTGTTAAAACCACCTCATTTCATGGCATAAAACATTTGCTGCATCCCTAGGTAAGATGATCAAGAAGTTTAATACATTCTTCATTAAATATGTAGCATGATCCTAGTCTGAACTTGTGTAGCACTCTCATCACATTTTTGGGGAGTATTGTAATTAACTAAGGACAAGACAACTAAGAACAAGTGGAAAAAGGTAAAAAAGACAGGGCAACAAATTCTTCACTATGGTAAGCATCTAATAATTTCTTGCCAATAGACAACAAATTGTGGATTTTCTTGCACTCACTTGTTCAAGAACTAAATTTCAGAGCTTCTTTTCCAGGTATGTGTAGTCTGAGTGGTACAAAGTAAAATAAAATGTTTGACCTATTAAGTTGCTTAGGGTTCCAAACATTGACATCTCATTTACAAGCTATGTATCAGTAAAGTTGATGAATTTGTACCAAGATGATTATACTACAAATAATCAGACATTTTTTCAAACATCTTTAAGCTCAAAATAGTTCTTCACATTTTTTATTCCATGTGATCTTTCTATGTAGAATGCAAAATGTGCAAACGTCAATTCAAAAGAGATTTTTTTTATTTTTTTTTTTTTTCCCTCTGCAGTGCAATTTAGTGGGACTGTATTAATTTTTTTTTTCTTCCTTTTGTTCTGTTTCAGAACAGAAAATGCATTGCTAAACTTTCAGCATTTCCTTTCAAACTGAAGATCGTGTGTTGGCCACACATAGTATACATAATGTTCCTTGAATCTTGAAATCTAAAATTTATTACTACTGGGCGGAAAAACATAGGAAATAAGAACTGCAGGAAACACATAAGAAAAGTTGCTAAGGAGTGACAAACTTCTGCAGACATTGAATAAAAGGCTTAATACTTAACTGAATACTTCATTTTAATTAAATAGGAAAACCACATTAAAGTTGAAATAAACATTACATCAATTAACCATTCTCAAGATTACATCCAAAAAACTCTCACATAACAAAATGCATGGCTGATGGACAAAAGCAAGCATGATAGGATTTGACTAGATATATTTGTTTTCATGGCAGTTAATATGGTTATACCAAGAAACCTCAACTCTTCAACTGCTCTTTTTGTTTGTTCAAGAGCATTATTTTAATGGAGGTTCACTCATGATTAAGATATCCAAGCTCTTTTGTCTTCTTTACTAATATAAACTTGAAGTACTGGCAGCTAAGTCACATTCAGTTGACATCATAAGATTTTAGGGTAATTCTGGTTGGAAGGGAGTTTAGGAAATCCCTAGTCCAAGCCCCTGCTCAAAATAGTAGGTATGAAATCAGTGCTTTTATCTAGTCTGATCTTGAGGACTTTCAAAGATGAAGACTGCTCAACCTCCCTGCAATACTTTTTCCAATACTTGATTGTCCTCATGGTAAAAGAAATTGTCCTTATATCCAATTTGAACCACTTGTTTAAATTTAAGCCTATCTTTCATCCTCCCATTGCACATCACAGTGAAGAGTCTGGATCCATCTTCTTCATATCCTGCATTTAGGTGTTAAGTTCTTCCAAAGCCACCTGTTCACTAGACTGAACATGCCCTAGACCCTCACCCTCTTTTCACAGGGCAACAAGTGCTCCAACCCTTCCAATCATCTTGGCAGCCTCTTAACTTGTGTTAGTTTATGGACATTTTTCTCATAACGAGGGATTAAAACAGGATACGATATTCCTGATATTGTTCTTATCCTCAGAACTGACAGGTTCTCACTAGCATACAGGGGTATATGCACAGGTGAACTTACAAAGCTATGCTATATCCCCATTTTTGGGAATAGCACATTGTTGTTTATATTTGCAATATTACAGGCATGGTGACAAGTCATGTCATGTTTGTATGTAAAAAAGGAACATGGTGGGGAGGAAGCAACAACTCCTAAGATAAAGTAGCATACTAGTGTAAAGACATTATTGTCTCTTTCCATCAAAACATACTTTCAAATCTGCACATTCAAAAATAAAGGTAACATTTCAACACTTTATTCAATGTTTTTAACTTGTTTTAGTATCCAAGATAGGGTATTTTTCCCTTATAGCTTTGTTTCAGACTCAGATACAATATTGTATTGCCTACAGAAGTTGCAACAATGACAGAGTAACACAGCAATTGTTTGAAGAAAATGGGAACTGTGCCAGGGGCATTTATTCCAGGATTTGCTTGTGCAGTTTTCCACTAGCATCTGTAGTTTGCATTTATGAAATTGCTTAGGTTATATGATATCTTTAACAGACAACTGGTTAGTAATTTCTGCACATTCCCCTATCAGACACACAATAGAAAGCCTATCTATAGGAAACTAAAAAAGGTCTCATCCAAACAGATGGAGTCAGTAACTCAGAATTGTACTTACATAGTTAGAAGTCCAGAGATGGATATAAACTTCAGGTAACAGGCCTTTTATTTTTTTTTTTTTTTTTCCTAAAGAATCCAACCTCCAATTTTAACTTGTAAATCCACCTGTGAATTCTGATGATGATTTTTTTTTTTTTTTAAATCATCTTCTGCCTTGGAGGGAAAAAAGCCACCATACTCACACAAACACAAAACTAGTATTCTCTCAACTATAAATCCAAATATGTCTATCACTGCTTACAAGGAAAGGACATGATCTTTTGTTAGAGATTTGACTAGAAACATAAAATCTGAGATTTTTTGACAATACTTAAGAAGAAACAGTAGCTCTCAAGTTTCCTTTTTCTATTAAGTGTACCTGTACTACATGTCAATCACTGTCAAATTTTCTTTCTTGAAAAGGGTCTTCAGCCCTGTGACATGCATGAAAATGTACCTGTCTTTTCAACCAATCTCTGCCTGCCCTTTGTAAATTGATATCCCTGTTTTATTAGCCTTAGTGCAACATAGTCCTTTGTGGTGAAGTTCTGCATCCCCTCCTCCTTCTAATGAATAAACTCATTGTTGAAAATTTAGTGGTTGAACTTTTATTAATCTTGGCTGTCTGAAGAGATGCAGAAACACATTGGCTAGTCAGAAGGGAGGCTCCTTTTCATATGACATTACAATACATATAGGTTTGATGAGTTTCTGTTTGAATGCCAGAGTCAGAAGGTACCCATCCCAGTCATTTTCCTGTGCCCTGGGGCTTTATGGGTGCATGCCTCTAAGGCTGATTACTGAGCAAGTTTAGCATGATCTCAAGGGAAGAAAAGGTGGAAGCTGTTTAAAAGAATTTGTGTGTAACTGTAGCAAAGGTGTTTTGTACTCAGTAAAAGGGCTAACTGTCAATTACAAAAATGGATTTAAGAATTAAGAATATCTGAACCAATAAGGTCCAATATTTGCAGTTCCAGAGGGGAAAGAACAAATTAAAAGATCATGGAAAAAGTGAATTTTTTATGAAGGCTGTGAGAAAAAAAAACTCATCATTATTTTGTTTCAATTTTACAAAATTCTTTGCTTTCTCTTTTTTTCCCCTCATTATTGTAATCTCTAACAAATTTACTACTCATGATATTGGCTCACATTATATTAATATCATGCACTCAAGCAGCACTTTCTTTCATCTATGAGCTACAACCATGCATGCATGGAACTTGACAGCTTTTTAGCAGCACACAGCAGCTTGACATAGTGATCAAGTCCAAGAAAGGCTGGATCAAGCCAAGCATCTCCTGAATGGTTATGAGAGCATTTGCTTACAGGACATGTGATATGCATTCAGTTTCCTTCAGCTTTAAGAAATTTCTTCTAGGAAACAGCATATAAACTTTATTGTTCTTTAATGCTGTTGTATGACTGTTTTCCCCCACACCTCGTTCTTCCTCCCCAGACCTGTATTAAGCTTCTGGTTATTTTTAAGCTACTTGTGACAGGAAAGAGCTAATGTTTTCTCCAACTGTTTGTTGGGAATAAACAGTAGTTCAGCACAGCAGATTTTAAAGGTGATATCTGCCTTTTGTCAGGTGACTATTAGAGTGGGGGCAATTTTTGTGTCTCTTTGACCCCCCATTTTTATTGAAGTAAATTTGTTTTGTAATACTGAAAAGCTGTTTATATGACATCTCATTCTGAGCTTGTTTGCAATGCAATAAAATGAGATAAGCTGCAGATAAGTCAGTCCCCATATTGTGTGCATGATAGTCTTCTGTAGATCTTATCTTCACTATGCAGTGATATAAAAGATATAGTGATAGGCCATTCTGAACTGTAACTCACAGCCAACTAGAAGAGTAGAAGGCTTGAGAAAGAAGGGCTTCAAATTATTGCTTACAGTCTGACCCTCCTGTTATTACTGGGTTTGGGGACTGGACACAAATTATTTGTGGGTAGGCAGTAAAGAGGAAAATAGCAATGATACATGTATACAGTGGAGGCTAAATGTGTTACACTGCTGTTTTGCTCCATAAGGTATGAGTAAAACTTACAGGGTGAGACCTAGGAAATACAACAGCCGTGGTCTGAATGGCCTGGTGCCACCAAAGCAATTTTCTACAAATGCTAATTCTGTTCAGTGTTAACCAATAGCACATGAACCACGAGGCTAAATTAACTTCAGATGTACAATTCTCTTCATTCTATACATTTGATCATGGGCTGGGATTAGGTGAAACATGTAGAATGATGATGCACACTTCCCATTAAAAAGAACACAAAAACTTGCATGTGGCCATGGCTGGGGAGGGTGGATGCAAATCTTCATGAGCAAAGAGAAGCACTGGAAATTGTGGGGTTGTGACTTTGAGTTGATACTACAAAAAAAGATCCCATCATGAAGATGAAAAATTTAGATATTACCTAGCAGAAATGTGACAAAATTATAAATACACCTTACTAAGAACAGTCACATGAAAATAAAATCACTACTGTATTAATTGTGGTGTATACTACATCACGTTTTCCTAGAGATTGTCCTGTAGTGGTATTTTTGTATGTAAGAATAATGACTGAAGTCTGTCCTTTTTTTTTTCATTCTGTAGCAGTGAAAGTGAGTGATTACTTTGCAACTCTCTAACTCTCTATCAGTGCTTTACAAGGCCTTAATCTCATTCTAGAGGTAACAGACTAAGGAATATATTGAGTACACTGGGTAATTAACTGGAATTGAAGTAATTAAAAAATAGAATAAGTAGTAGTTCTTACAGGCAGAATCTGAAAAAGAGTAGTAGCATAAATATTCATAAAGAACTGTCTCAAGAAGTGTGGCTAGGAGAGACAGAGCATTAAGACTGTGATAAGGGGTGGAAGCACAACAGCCATGTGGAACCACAGTGGTTTTTTCTGAGTTCTAAAGAATATCTTTCTCATGTATATGTTCTACTTCTGCATGTGAATGATTTTACTAACATAAGGAAAACTGAATCAAATCTGTGTGTAGGCATCTAAATTTTACTTATATATATCCCATCTATTAAAATGGATTTTTTTTATGTACATCCTCCGCAGCAAGTAAGTTTCCAAAGCTGTCAAATTACTTTTAAAATGTCTTGAGATCTTGAGGATAGGAACCTGAATTTTATATTTGAGTGCTGAGCAATATACACTACTCTACTGGCCCTCCTGAAGAACAAGAAAGAACATCAAGCGAGAGATGAAGATGTAGATGGTTGGGCCCATGCAAACCTCATCAATTTCAGCAGAGCCAAGTGCAAGGTCCTGCACATGGGTCAGGGCAATCTCAAGCACAAACAGGGTTTGGGAAATGGGTGGATTGAGAGCAGCCCTGCAGAGAAGGACTTGGGGGTGTTGACTGATGAGAACCAACATGCTCAACATGAGCCAGCAATGTGTGTTGCAGCCCAGAAAACCAACCGTATCCTGGGCTGCATCAAAAGCAGCATGACCAGCAGGTCAAGGGAGATGATTCTCTCTCTCTGTTCCACTCTTGTGAGACCCCACTTGGAGTACTGTGTTCAACTCTGGGGCTCCCAACTTAGGAAGTAAGTCCAGAGGAGGACCACAAGGATGATCAGAGTGCACCTTCCTCGTGAGGACAAGCTGAAAGACTTGAGGTTGTTCAGCCTCGAGAAGGGAGGATTCTAGTGAGACCTTATAGCAGCCTTCCAGTACTTAAGAGGCCTACAGGAAAGATGAGGAGGGACTCTTTACCAGGGAGTGTGGTGACAGGATGAGGGCTAACTGTTTCCAGCTGGAAAGAAGTAGATTTAGATTAGATATTAGGAAGAAATTCTTCATTGTGAGGGTGGTGAAACACTACAACAGGTTGCCCAGAGAGGCTGTGGATGCCCCCTCCCTGGAAGAATTCAAGGCAAGGGTGGATGGGGCTTGGAGCAACCTGATCTAGTAGGTGTACTTCTGCATGGCAGGGGGCATTGGAACAAGATGATCTTCAGGGTCCCCTCCAACTCAAACCATTCTGTGATTCTTTATGATTCTGTGAACCGGTAAGATTGGAAGTGCCAAGAGAAGCTTCATTTAGTATCCACATTACCAGTTCACTGGAGTAAGAATTGTAACCTTGCATTGCTATGAGGTAGAAATGTAATTCTCTTGCTGTCAGAGACTAGAGTTTGTATATATTTAAAGCCATGGAACTGACTACAAGTTCCACATGTTTCAGATGTTATCACTAGACTAGAGCTGGACTTAAAAGAAGGCCCTGCTTCCTATAAAATCCAGACATTCTAAACAATTACAGCAATATATAATTTTATAGAATAATTAAAATGAAGATTGCAATCTTTTTTTCCTCCCTATGCTTTTCTTCCGTACTTTGTTTTTTCAACAACCCTTCTTACAGAGAGGAATCCTTTGATAAAGATTTCTGGTGGATATGAATGACACTAATTCTATTTGCTAAGGCTGACTAATATAATGGCCAGTATTTTAAAATTAACTTTGATGAGTACTTCTGTCTACAGCTGTTAATCACTTTAAGAGATTAACGCAAACCTCATTGAAAATCTCTAGGCAGGGATAGATTTGATTCTTAAATAAATTAAAGTTAAATCTAAATAGAATTAACACATGGTTTGAACGTGGACATTTGGTAAATTGTTCATACTACACCAGCAAGTTATTTTATGTCTAGGTGTGGTTTGAATAAAATACTTTCTGTCTTGCTGCTTGATTCTTCTTTTACATTGTTATCCATTTGTTGATGTGAAATCCTAGTAAGAAGAAAAATACCAGGCAATATTTTTAAAAAAGAGGGGCAAGAACACAACACTAGATTTATAAAAGTACTTGAGTTACCATGTATATAGATACGTTATTACCAGCATTTTTAAAAGATGTGAATAATTTTTGGTTTTTAAACCACTTGCTTTCAGGGCCTGGCATAGGAATGTCTTTAAAGGAGCTGGCTAACTGAAACTTTATATGTCCAAATCCTTTTGTGAATCTGGATGATTCTTCATAGAAATACAACCAAAAAAGTATAGTACACTTTTTTTAGTCCCTTGTCAGTTTTTTGAAGTATCACTAGAAAATATGACAGATCCATATACCATACTAAGTTTTTCTTTAAAAGGGCCTCTTTTATGTTTTCACAAGGAGAAAAGTTGCAGCATTTATGGATGCATAAGTTATGTGAAATGCAAATTAGTTACATTTTAGGGTGTCACCTGATCTTTAATAAGTAAACCTCCTTTTTAAGTGCAATAGAACAGAACTGATTTGGTCCATTACAGTGATTTTTCCTTTTCTCTAGGAGATACTTAACTTCATGGACTTTAAATAGTTTCCATTAAGGAAAAATCCTCTCTGGACATAAATTGTACACCTCACAGCTCAGATGAGTTGAACACATGACACAGATTTACATTAACTTTTTAAAATAAATGAAATCTTTTCCCTTTTTCAAGATCTGTGAAAGTATATAATTCTTTATTTTGTTGCTATTTCTACAGAATTGCACTTGTGGGATTTAAGCATTTCAGTTTTTTTTTTTTTTTCTTACGAGTTTTACATTAAAATAATTCAAACGTTATAAAATAAAATAGAATTTTCTGTGCTATCTATTAAAATGTGTGTGATCTTTTTTTCATTTTATTAAGTTATTCTGTTTCCTTTTTCTTTTTTTTTTTTCCTTTTATAGCAGAATTTCAATTATTTCATAGCTTGCCTTCTACTCCCTCCTGATACAAAATGCACTGTTTATACATTGTTCATAGGCACAAGTCTTTACTGTCATTTGATTCTTGTCCAAATACAAGAAAAACTGTAAACTGATGTCAAAAATCAGACAAATGTGAAATGCTGTAGGACTTCACTTATTTATCATTGAGAGCATTGCAGTTTCTTTTGATTGCATTCATTACACAGTGGCTAAAACTAGATTCTTCTTACTAATGATAGTCTGCCCATTTTGCATTCTGTGCCCTGCAGATGACTTGTACTTAGACTAAAGATTTAACTTTGAATATTTGCCTATCCTGCCTTAGTGTGAGACTATGTGTGGTGCAGGTGGTGGTGGTTTCGATTGGGCTGACTGGCCCATCAATCATTCTGTGAAATACCATAGTCTATATTTATTTATAAATATGGCTGCTGCTGATATTTATACTTTCCTGGCCTAGTTTTAGCGTGCAGAAAAATTCCAGAGAAATAAAGAACTGACTATACTTATTTATAGTCTGTTATTTATAATAAATTGTATTTTAAGAAAAAAGGGCTAGGAGACAGAAACTAACAGCAATACTGTCATAAACTATTAGCATAACTTAAATAATGCCAAGGTAAGCTATAAGATACCTACCTTGTTAGTTCCCGTTATGCGTATAAATGATGGTTTACACACAATTACTTGCTTCTTTTAATCCAATATGTTATTGGTTAGACAAATCTGTGCTTCAGTAGAGGAAACCCACAGGAGTATTTTTTTTATAACCCAAGGATTTTCTTTCAGTTTTCAACCTGCTCCTCCTCCCACTACTACCAAAAAAAAAAAAAAAAAAAAAAAAAAAAGTGCTCTACTTCTCAGAAGTCAGAAGACACAATATTAATCTCTATGAAAAAAAAAATCTCAACTGAAGATCTTCTAAGAAGGTTTAAATATAACTCCAGCATCTAAGGAGCATGTAATGAATGCCTGGTGACCTATTTTTTCTCTTTAAAGTTTTATGAATTGTGCCTTAAATCTCAAAGTCATCTACAACATGGGTTCTAAGAGAGTTTAAAAATACAGAATTGGAATGAGGGCAAGACTGTAGTGTCAGATCATTCAAAAGGAAGATACTGTATTCTACAGATTTCTGGGATAATAGCAATACCTTCTCTAGGCTTTGAAATACAGGGCCCACTGAGCATTTACTGTTCAAATGTCATACAAAGGGTTTCTGTAATTCCACAAGTTTCATCTCAACATTTCTATTTCATAGTCTGAAAAATCATATCTAAATGCAAAAGGATTCATAGATGATACAGAAATCTTTCAACCTGAGACTTAATTACAGCCTATGAAGAGCAACATAGTGTCCCAGATGTACCCTGCACAGGTAAAGTGGGGTAAGACAACAGAATATGTGGAAATTCTGAGGCTGTTTCAATAACTTCCTGATGGACTTGCAACAAACCAATGTGGTTAACAGGTTGAGATAGGCTTTCCCAATGCTCATTATCACTTTTGGCATCATATCTATTAGCTAAACGCAACAGTGACAAATAACCAAGTGTCATTGTATCTAAGTAAAGTAAGAAAATGAAAGATTACCTTTCTTCTGCAACTCTATTCAGCTGTCCAACCCTGTCCATCAAAGTGTATAAATCTATCCTTTCCTTCAAAACACAAAAGCAATGAGGCTTAAGTAACTACTTGCAAGTGAGCATATGGTTAGTTTTGCAGCACAGAAACTTCAAATGCTTTGCTGAAAGAGAATTGTTATGTTGGGGTGTCATATGAGCCAGATAGCTGTTCTAAAATATTAATTGGATGAAAAAAAATTACAGCTAATTTAGAGTAAAAAAAAAAAAAAAAAGCAATGTAGTAAATTATATCCATCAGTAAAACGACAGTAGGGTTCTTTTTATCCATTTTAAGGAAATTAGTTAATTTAGTACTTGAATGCAAATGTGCCTTCTCTATACGCCAAGAATTGTCAAATGCGTGTGGTATAATTATTCTGACATTATTCAAGAATTATTCTGTGCAAATTAAACACAATCTTATGTTTTCCACAAGAAAATGTGGTAGATAGATTAAAAAAACCTACTGAAATAATCCAATGTTATTAGGTACTAGATTGTTATAACAAGTTATGTATTTTTTTGTGTGTGCTTAAAAGTAAAACAAAACTGAACATTGTAATGCAAGACTAACAGTTAAAAATGCTGAATTGTTCTCTATTTTGATCAGGTAGAAATTGAGGCATAAGGGTGACAGCAGCGTTTAGTGTGTCCTCTGTAGTATTCCTTAGTTCTTCTGACCCTGTTAGACCAGCTTTAACCTTGATATTACTGTAAGGAACCAAAAGCATGAAAAATGCTTTGTTTTCTAAAAGTCATTGAGTCCTCTCTACTGAGATTGTTAATGATGCAGCCAGTATGTATTATAAAGACTGTGATGTAGCTAATTGGAACCTTCATCAACACATTATATACCAAGAAGACTTCACAGAACCAAAAAGTTCATACATTATCTATATTTTATTACCATATTGCTTTCTTAAACATAACTAGTGAGAGATTAGTACCTCCTGATAGAATGTCAACATCAGAAGGAAAAGAAATGAGCCTTTCATGTTGTTTTTTTCTTACCTGAACACTATCAAGGAAGTTTGTCTTTAAAAGACTCCTTAATATCTCTCTCTGTGTTGCATTTAGACACTTCCATACACTTAAGGAGGAAAAAAAAAAAACAAACTTCAGTAGTCCTACTAGACACAGTTCGAAAATTATGTGTATCACTGTGCACATACTCCTTATACTTCCACAAGCTCATGTAGATCCTGAATAGAAGTAAAGACGTTGATCATGTTAGAATCTCAGGAATAAAAGGTACTAGATAAATATAAAGCTTGGTGACGACGATAACATCTTTATTCATATAGAAATAGTGATGAACATGTTGCTAATGTATAAAAATTTATTTGATAGATGTGCCATTCTGCAAGTTGGTGGTTTAACTTTAATAGAAAGATATCTTACTGTTGTGCCTCACTTTTAAAAGGATTACCATAGCTGCCTATACTCAGCACTTAAACTAGGTTGAAAGAAGTGCCATATCCATCCATCATTGCTAAGTGATAGATTTTCATTTGTTCTTAACAAAATTGAATTGCATGGACAGTCTGCTGCGATAAATTTAATAGTCTTTGGGAAAAAGAGTATTCTTGGCCTTGGCAGCTGAATATCAACCACACAAGAAGTGTTCATAGAGAAACAATTTAATGCATAGTGAAACCCTTAAATCTAATGGTGGTGTTCTTTTCCTACAGCTATTTAGTTGGTTTTCACTTTTATATTTGCTAAGAAAATATTATTTTCCCATTATTTTAGATGTGATTTTCATTTTTTGTAAAATATACCTTAAAAGACAGTGTTATTCTTGTATCTGAATAAATAGAAAGAATACCAGACAATAATTAGAAATTTGTGTTTTTAGAACTAGGCAAAAGATGGACAGGAAAGTGGACAAGAAAAAAAGGACAAGGAAGAGGAGAGGGACAACTCTACCTCTCACTGTCTTTCTCTATCGACAATTTAACATATTCAATCACACACCCATACACACAAAACCAAACTTGAACCAATTCCAAGACCTGAAATCATCCTTGGATTTTCATTTAATTCTTAACATAGATTGTTACTCCATCTGCTTCTGAATTTCAAATAATTACTGGAGCTAGTAGGAAGATTCCACTTATTTCCAAAGAGTTTATCCTAAGGTACTCCCATCCTAACATGGCAGAGACATAATGTGTAGTATACCTTATGAGGAACATAATCTGTTCTTTGGGACCTACAGAACAATTTTCGAAGCTAAAATAATTCCATTATTCCACTGTCTTATGCCAGGAATGACCTCAGTGCTCAAACTTCAGATAATATAGAAGAGGGTATCCAGCATACAATGCCACAAAAGATGAATACTTGCAATGCATTTCATTAGTTAGCTAAAAATGTGAAGGAGATAAAAAATAACAAAAGATCTTATGCTAAACTTTGAAACATTAGATACTCCATCTAAAAAAGCAGAATGAGGAGGGCAATTTTCAAGAAAGCATGGCAAAGAGGTGAATTGTAGTAGGTCTTTTGGTTAAAAAGCTAGTGTTATTTTTCTACTGTGCTTTGAAAAATCTAAATTTAAAAGTAAAACTAAATATTTTTTAATTATTGTAATATAGTACTATTTCCAGCTGTAAACTACAGTACCTTTTTATAAATGCAAATACTATGGCAAGCGTTCAAAAAATGTTAACAGATTGAATTGATGTGCAAGCAAGGGGGGATACATCTCCTTAAATTACTAGAATTTGTTAACAAATAGTATTATATTACATGCTGTCATTGAGAATTATTTGACAGATGTGCAGAACTTCAAGACCTACACAGTGATACTGTGATTTTTGTTAATTTAAAATCTTTGAAAAAGCATTTAAAAAATAATTTATTTTTTTTTTAAATTCCCTGTGCTATTCTGGGACACACATTCCTCATGTTGTGCTATATTCCATGTTAAGGTCATGGAAGGTTTAGCAGCTTACAACAGAGGAGTAATTTAGTTATACAAGCTATCTATGAAAAACAATTCAATGAAGAACAGATTTGAAAATGAGTTTGAGCTATCAGAAAATGTCCTAATTTATTAATTCTAATATATTTTCTGATAACTCAAACTCTTTTTCAGAACTCATTCTTCATTGAACTATCCATCTTTGCTATGATATTTAGCCAAGAAAATCTTCCAAGCTTTCTTCTTTATTGGTAAGTTTGTATGCTAGTCCACATTTCTGCATTAAAAGCAGTGCCATTCCTTTTTCCTGCTGAATTATACTGAGATTAAGATTAAGATTTGTTTCTAGTAACATTTGAGCATAACTTATTGAACATCAATGGAAAAATAATGCTTTGACTAAGGTACCAAAAAATACCAGAATCATCTAGGGAAAAAAAGAAAAAAAAAAAAAAAGCTGTCCTCATTGTTTCATACAAGTGAATGAAATTATTTTATTGGTTTTAAGTGCAATCATAAACCTTGTAAATTCCATGTAGTTTAACTGAAAAGTAACTTCCACCACTACTATTATTTAAACTTAACCAAAAAATCAGTTGTACCAGCACTTGATAAAAAGGCTTGTACCAAATCTGTAGTGTACCTGTTCCATGTCGTGTTGAATGAACAGTCAAATCCACCTCTTGATATCAACATATTTTGACACAAACCTTCAATGCTGCTGAACACCAGTAATGTGCAACTGAATGTTGGCAAATGTTACTTTAAGGGTTAAGACATAATGTGGACAAAGAATTTAAGCAATAGAAGGCAGTTACATTTATACCAGGCTTTTCCTGAAGTAAGAAATGTCTGTGAAGGTCATTTGGTAAGGATCTAATTTATCATGTCAACGCATCTGATACAGAGATACAACACTAAGCGTAATCAGGTACATGATAGTGATAAAATTAGAAATGTGACAGAGCTTATCAATCAATATC
The DNA here is from genome assembly GCF_000691845.1 of Merops nubicus. NCBI lineage: Eukaryota > Metazoa > Chordata > Aves > Coraciiformes > Meropidae > Merops > Merops nubicus. The sequence continues at coordinate 5,113 of NW_008601013.1, read as the reverse complement.
GGTAGTAAATGTTTCCAGAATGGTTTTACTGTCACATCTAACCATGTAAGAATTGTTTAAAAATCACTAATTATTACAAAGGTACACATTCCAGCAAACATGTTTCAGTGTTTGTTTCTCAATTTTCTTTCCTCATCTGTTTGCAAAACGGATTTACTTCTTCAAATTATATGTAAAAATAGCAATATACAGATTTCAATACTTCTGTTTTAATCAACCAGCTGCAAACAGTCAACAGTTTACTCTTTTATTTATGATTATGCAAACTTTTATAACCCCCAGATTATGAGATACATCACCTAAGGAGCAAATCAAAGCAGCACATTTGTAAGTATCCCCAAAAGCATTCCTATATGGATACAAACTGTAACTCATGAGTGATGAGAGGCTCTGCAGTAACACACTGATGTAAACAGCTTACTGTTTATGAATACAGTGCCACAGTAATCAGTTATATACAGACTATATTATGATAGCCATGAGCATCTTTCAGAATGTGGAGCTGAATATGCAGACTTGAGGAGTTCATGAGTGATCTAAAACAACAAAGCAGAATGCTCTATGCAAGAAAAGAAAATATTAGGAAGCATTTCAGCATAATATTTCACAGAGATACCTAAAATCTGGTATTTCTGTACCAAGAGATTTTTCTGATAGTTTCATCAAAGATTATGAAGAAAACAGTTCATTTTTTTTTTATTTGCCAATGGGCCTGTGTAAAAATGAACTGCAAAAAGTGAACAAAAATCCTTTCTGAGATACATAAACTTTGAAAAATAATACACGTTTGGTGTGTTTGTGAGTAAAGACAGATCTTCAAAGACTATATGATATAAAATGAACAGTTTGTTGTAGTCAGCTTTCAGTGCTATTAGAAATAGCTTTTTACAACAATTTTTTTTTCAAATTGTTTACTTCCTATTGCTTATCTTGGTAATTAAATTACACTTTTAAAATGATGTGATTCAGAGAGCAGCTCAGAAAAGTTTGTTTGTTTGTTTTTCCCTGTATGTGATTAGTTATGAAGTTTTTATAATTCCATATTTTTTTGGTAGACCAGTTAGCATCAGTAAGAAAAGTCTGTCCCATCAACTTTTCCACAGCACTGTGGAACTACTAATAGTACACTGTGAGTTGTTAGATACTCCTTTTCCATTACAGGCTAGATATGCTGAATTACATTTTACAGATGTTCTGGTTCTTGCTGAACTTCTCTCTTTATGTTATTTGACGTCATATCAGACAATCCTTTATAATACCTTCAAGAGCATTTCATTTGTTTTACATTGGTTATCTAGACAGAGAAGACAGGAATAAATGATCCAAGTGAACAATTAATAGTTGCCATAAATTTGCATGTGAGGCTGTAGAAGTGGAGTATAATTCAGATAAAGCAAAACTTGTATTTAAATGAATCATCTATTTTTCATTTAAATGGGGTAAATATAACATTTTTTTCTCTCATTTCATTACCAATTCCATAAGACTTTTTGGGTCCTGCAAAAAGATCAGATTGGATGCTATTATACGATAGAAATCAAGACAGTATGAGAGACCACACACACAAATGTTAAACATCTCTTACACACCTGATATGCTTAAAAAGTCAATGTTAAAAATGGAACATTAGTTACAAAGAAATTAGAGATATAAATACATTAAATAAATCATCATTACTTATAGTAGAGATAATAACCTACTGTTCACTGCTTTTTTTTTTTTTTTTCTCCTGCTGTTTCAAGCATGCTGAACTTGGTGTAAAAAGAAATGTACATCTGAAAGAGAAAAGCACAAAGAATTCTACACATTTGTAGTTATACATCCAACAGTCTTTAACTTTTTTGTTTTAGAGGCAGCATTTGTAAGTGTAATAAAAATAAAAAGACAAAACATCCATTTGTGACATCAAATGATAACTGACATTTAAAATTTCACATCAACAGAAGCTTTTCCATAAATTCCATTGCGTATTATGTCACAAACCTAATAGTTACTGGGTTTTTTTAAATACAAATCACATGGATTTCTTTCTAATTGCAACTTCTCTGAGCATCTTTAATGATCCGGTGTCTAAAATAGTTGAGGAAGTGTTAGAATTTGGAAAAGACATGTAAAAGCGCAGAGGATTTTAAACACAAATGAGAAAATCTGCCTTTAATGTTTTTTTTTTGTTGTTGTTGTTGTTGTTGTTTGTTTGTTTGTTTGTTTTTTGAGGATGACAATATTGCATTAAAAATACCTTATCCTAGCCAGGATATCTTTTATGTGAATTAGTGTATTTCAAATAGTAAGAATTGTAGTGAGTGGCAGAATTATTTCAAATAGAAGTACAACCTCCAAAGACTTAGTGAATGCTGGGGCTTAAACCCCCAGCCCTGAATGAGGATTGACCTATGAGTCATGTCCACAACCAGGCAGGAAAGACCTTTCTGACTGGCTTTCACCCAGGCCCTGGCCAGCCTTGGGTGGGAACCAATGAGGAGATCAGCATCAGGTGCCCCCACCTTCAGCATTATCAGCACAAAAGCTGGTTGTGCCTGCAATGAACATACTATGTAGGACTGCCAGCTACTGTAAGGGCCTCTGAATTGCCCCCAGAAGGCAGAGGCCCCCAGCAGTGGTGGGACATCACAGCTGGGAGCAGAGGAAGGAATAATGGCATCATTAGTTGGACTGGTTGCCTGGGTCCTTGATCAAATTGCTGCTGCCTCCACTGCATCCAGCATTGTGAGTGAATTTATAAACCTTTTCATTACTCCACCGGTTGGCCACCATCCAGCATTTCTGTGTGATTTAAGACCAGAGGGAGGCATCTGGTTTGTGTGTTGTCCATTAATGATAATATCCTTTCTATGGGTATTTGTGATCAGCAAAAGATTTAGCTATGTTACTAGTATGAGCTTACAATGTGAAAACAACAGTGTTTAACAACTCTGTGCTTTTAAAATTCACACAAAATAAGTACGAATGCTTATAGATACTTTGCACCACAATTTTATTATGAGAACAGGCAATATCACAGAGTTTTATTGGAAGTTCAGTAGGGCTGTACTGGTATTAACTCATTGACTCTCACAGGGTACTAAAAGTATAGCAGACACAACAGAGAAGCACCAGGAAGCTACTAGTGGAATATAGAGAGTTAAATATAAGTTACAAGTTATCTTCTCTAGACAGTCTGTATATGTTGGGCCTCATATCTTCAGTTTTATAAACAAACTTACATCTGGACCAGATGAAGTCAGGTAATATTTTACATAATTAGACTTTCCAGATAAGAATAAAGACTGCATAATTGATGCCAGACTAAAATTTCGTATGAGGAGCATTCATCTGTTCCAGTAAGGGATTAAAATGTGTTTAAATCCTGTGTACAGGGACATATATTTGAGCATTGTCCCTTTTTTCCCCTCTGTTTTTCTTATTGATTTATTTTTAACCATGGACCTCTTTAGGCATTTCACTTGTACTATACAAACTAAATAATACTTAAAATTCCCCCCTCCCATGTCATATGCATATGCATATACTTATATTTCCTTTGCGACTGACAGCCTTAGTAGATTTAGCACATATCTTCTACATTCTGAAACATAAAATAGTTTACAAAGCTTGCATGCTGTCTTGGAAGAGGAATCATAATAGTTTATGACACAGTTTAACTTTCCTGTGTATTCCCTCCTTGAAGTGGTTTGCAGGACCAAGAGAAGCTGCCTGAAATCAGATCTCTTAGAAATTGCAGTTCATTCCCTCTAAAGGGAGTCCCACCTTTTCTATAGCATTTCAGTTTCTGTTTTCTTTATTATTGTGATATTAAAGATATGAGTTATGCAACAGGTGAACTGAAGCAGCTCCCCTAATAAAATAATGCAGGATTTCATTTCAGGTCTAACCAACAGCTCTCAACAAGACCTTTCTGTGTGAGGCACTGTTTAAAGCCAAGAAATTAGCAAATTCTCAAAACTCAACTTCATGTAATTTATATGTATCACTTTAGACCTTTATTGAGCAAGGATTTAACAAATACAAGATGATATTCTTAACAGCAAACAAAAACCTTTCCAAAACGGAGTGGGGAAAGGACAAACCCTGAAATCTGAGTAATTTCAGCTTACAATAAATGGAAAAAGACAGGAAATCTGAGAGGATATCAAGAGGTCTATTCTCTGAAGTGCCACAGTGCTCTGAAAATGCCAGAAGCATTTGAATATTGGCCCATGAGTTATACCTGAGAAAGGCCCAGTGATTATAAGTGTCTGCCACACACCCAGTCAAAGTTTCCTCCTCCCAATGCCATGATCAGCTCCTGTTGGAGACATAGTTTAGGCAGGACAGGTGTTTTATCATATTACAGGGTGTTCACAAAGCTGAATGAAATAGTGACACTTCTAAAAAAGAGATATGTTTAATAGCTTTCTCTTTATCAAATGTGAGTGGAGGACACACTTATAAAAGTATTTAGATGATAAAGGGCTCAGAAAAATAGGTGTTTCAAGAACAGTGAAGTTCTTGAAACAGCAGTGTTCCACCTATAATTCAATATTTAAATGCCTTGCATTTTCTATTTGCACACCCTTCAGAATTGCCCAGAAAACAGGAATCAAAAGCCTCAAGAACATAATGTAGATCTGTGTCTTTATGATTATATCTATAGCTGTTTAAAGGAGTGTGAATTAAGAGCAGATCAGAGCATAATAAACCCATGAACAGTGTTCCTTGCATTAACATTGCAATGAGGTCATCTTCAGAGGGGTCCCCTATGACTCCCATTGAAACATGTGGCAAATTACATGGCTCTATTCCTGGAGGGACCCTTATTGGCCTTTTTAAGCCACACAGAACTTAAAGTAAAAGGTGAAAAAGTGGGTGGGCTTTTCATCTAGAAAAAGTAATGATTATATCCATCTTGTTTATGGTGTAGATGGGGATACCCTCCAGAGCCTACTGAATGAGAGTAGTTTATTAATTGTCTCTTTGGCTAGTTTTCTCTGAGACAAATCTGCACAAGAGATGGTAAGTCACAAGAAGTCTGAATGAAATCTAGCAGGACCAGTTTATCTTAGGGCTAAGAACTGTTCCTGGTCTTGAAGTCAAGATAAAGGAGAAGTCTGCC
>NW_008601012.1:1093-4043 GCF_000691845.1 Merops nubicus | reverse complement strand
TTTTTGTGGGGGAAAGAGAAAAGGGGTTTGTTCCCCACACAGATATTTTGCACAAAGTCTCAACAGTGCTTGTTTCTGTGTGTTCCTTTATGATATGAATTTGAATTCCCAATTTAGCCATTAAATCCCTTCCCAGTAGATTACAATCATAATTAGGAAGAAAAGTGTACCTCCTCATGATTTGGACCCACCCAACAAGTTATCAAGGGCTCCAGCATGGTGGGTCCCTGGAAAAATGGGAGCCCCTGACATCCCTAACAATCCATTTCCATTAACCAGTGAACTTCCTCCTCAGAAGGGTCCACCCGTCTCTGTGGGCACTTCCTTTTCCAGTGCCCCTCTTTCCTGCAGATGGTACACTGATCTCTTCCTAACCGAAGCCTTGGTTGACCTGTTCTTGCTGAGGGAGGCACATTTCTGTTAAATCCTGGTGGTCATCTTTTCACTTTTTGTCTCGGGGGTTGTAAGAACTGTGCCATCACTTGTGCCTTTACCTTTGCCTTTTCCTCATCCCTTCTCACATACACCTGCTGTGCCCTCCTAACCAATTTCTCCAAGGGCCTATTTTGTCACTGTGAGAATCGGAACAGTTTCTGGCTTTCTTAGTGACATAAATGATCCTATAGCTCCTTCTGCCAGAATTGAGATAGAACTCCTATAGAAGAAATGGAAGATTTGATCTGATTACAAACTGTATAAAAGACACAGACTTCCGGATTCGCACCAGTTCTTCACTGGACTCAAATCAGACTGCTTCGGGAGATGCTCCGTTTCAGCCCTGGTAAGCTGTCCCTGCCTTCTCCCTGGGGCTTTGCCAGATCTAGACGGAGCTGGTGGGGAGCAGCGCCTGCCGAGCCGAGCCGAGCCGCATGGAGCCGTGCCCGCTGCACCGCATGGAGCCATGGTCACGGCGCCCTACTGCAGATGTTCCTCTTGAAAAGGCATTACGTGGCTTTGTTCTCACTAGAACGTGCTGCCACGGTTTTTATTGCTGGCTACCTTGCCGTGTGGCTCCGGAGTGCGCGCTGACATTTTGACTGCAGCTTCCGGGCACCATCTTGGCGTCACTTCCGTGAACTACGTTTGTCCAGGACTTCCTGCTTACATCTTCCTGTCATCCGGAACTACAACTCCAATCATCCCAAGAGACTTCAATCTCCAACCAGTGTTAACCCTTAATAAACTGCATAATTTACATATCAAATATTGGTGTCGCGAACCGGTGCCAAAGGTCACCGATTGTACGGACCACAACAATTTGCCCCTTGAGACAGGGAGGGCTTTAGACGAGACCAAGATGTTTACGTGGCCCTGTGGCTTTTGGGGCAACACAACAATATAGCATATGTACTTCCTAACATATATACATATCTAGATTCCTTGTTTACAACACCAATGAAGATTAACATTGACAAATACTATTTACATGTTCGTGATCCAGTGCGAACCATACATACACCCCTATTAAATTTGCACTCAAAGGCAGATACAGAGGAAAGTTGGATCAAGGAGTACCTTAAGCTATTGGGCCCCATAGCAAAGGTAGTCCCTCTGACGTCCCGAGTCGGGGTGATCAGTCCCAGCCTTGGAGGCCAGTTTCCTCGACACTTTGAGTTGTGAATCCAATAATCTATTCTCTAACAGCATTACGCATGAAATATTTGGAAATACAAATCCAAAATATCTATTCACTTAATGTAAATTACTGGGTCTACACCATGGAGAGTTTCCAATACCCTTTGTAGTTCTCCATTATTGGATGGTACCTTTATAAGATTCAGACGAGACACAGTATTGGGAGGAACATTCCAGGTTCCTCCTTTCCACTTTATCCCCAAAAACTTTGCCTCTTGGGATGGGGGTTGCCTTTTCTCTTCAGGGATTTCTATTTGCATGTCTGTCAAATGTTTGATTATAGCATCATAGACTACCTTTACCTCTTTCTTACTTTGACCCCCTATCAATACATCATCTACGTACTGAAAGATTGCAACTCTAGGACTGTTTTTTATTTCTGGAATGTTTTCCAGTTCGTACACAAGTGTGTGATGAGCCAATGTGGGTGTGTGCTTATAGCCTTAAGATAGTCTTGTAAAGGTGTACTGCATACCATCCCAAGTAAAGGCAAAATATTTTTGATCTTCAGGATCAATAGAGACCTGAAAGAACACATCTTTTACAACCAGAGAAGGCAACACGGGATGCGCTGCTTCCTGTACCTTTGACACCAAGTCAACTACATTAAGAATAGTAATTGTGAGTGCTTCTGTATTGGCATTCAATTTTTTGAAATCCACTGACATTCCCCAATTACCACTTGGTTCCTTTACGGCCCAAACTGGGGAATTAAATGGTGAATGGCAAGGCACGATAATGCCCTTTTGTTTTAAATCAGAAATTACTTCCCTAATGTCATCTTTGACAGTATTTGGCATAGAATTTTGTTCTAGATTAGTAACTTCACTTCGTGGCAAGTGCGGGGCACACTGTAAGAACCTTACACCTGGTGTAGGTGTGCCAAAATTCCAGCATTGACCTTTTTCATCTCTCCACACTCAGCCTGTGAGGACATCCATCCCTAACAAATTGTAAGGAATGTTACCTACGACCATCTCTAAATCTATGAGATGACTTTCCCCTGGCAAATATAGAGTGACTTTAGCTGTTCTTTGTAAAGCAGAATTACCAAATGCCCCACTTATATATATTGGCTTAGAAGACAGAGTAATATTACAACGTTCAGCCACATCAGCCTTTAGCATGGAGATTTTTGCTCCTGTGTCTACCAAGAAAGTTACAGGGTAATGATTTGGTCCAACATTACAAGTAAGCTCTAAATCCCCGTCCTTATTTCTCGTTAATCTTAATACATTTTGACAATTTCCTGAAGGACGGAAAATTTTATTGTCATTGGCTACCGTGTTAGAGTTTTGTATTTGTGCCCTCTTCC
>NW_008601012.1:0-1010 GCF_000691845.1 Merops nubicus | reverse complement strand
CTGGATACTTTCCAATTTCTCTCGCCAGGCTCTTACATATTGCTCCAAGATATGCTTTTTAAAGTCATTATCCAATAAATATCCTGGGACTCCCATATGCCTGGCTTCCTCCTTAAGCCTGGCGAATGGTCTCCTACCAGACGACGGTGATGGTGGAGTAGCTGATCTCCTGCCAGGCGGGGGTGGAGCAGATGGTCTTGTGGAGCATTAATTCCAAGGCGAACAGTTTGGCCAGTTATTTTGCCAATTCCTGTCCACCACGGAACAATCACCCCGTGATTTCCCTTGTTGTTTGGAAAGCCTCCTAATTTGCCTAGCCCCAGAAGACCCACTAAGATTTTCACATTCACCGCACTCTTTGCTGAAAATCAGCAGTTCCCTTGCCAATTTGGCCCATATCAGTCAAACATTATCACTCTGGATACGGTCTCAAAGATGCATGGCCTTAGCTTTCATTGACTGAGGAAGTCCCCTTATTAAAGGGCCCATGTGTTACAGATGTGAATCATCTGTAAAACAGCAGCCTTGTGAACATTCTGTGTAACCTCAGTGCATCCCCCTTTGAGAATAGTTGATCCCCCCCTACAAAAGGGGTCTGTCTCGTCGACACAATAAGCTGCTCGCTGAGTCAGAGACCAGGGGTGATCCCGGTTCCCAGTTGTTAAAATAATTCCGGGTCCCCAATGTCCCGTAGCTTCCACCTAAGTCAGATAAAGTTTGTCTCCTCCACTAAGGGAGACCCTTATAACATAGTCTGCTTCCGTTTCAGTCAAAAGTCTGCTATATTCTTTTCTTACTTTTGCAAATTCTAGAGATGTATATGGTCGGTCCTTAGTTTCCCTATCTGTCTGGGCGGCACCGTCTTTTTGTACATAAACAGTTGTCCTTACCGGACGTACCTGTTTATGCTCCATTTCCTCTAGTTTAACTTTTTCCTCTCCTGCATCTACTTGGGATGGAGGCAATACTTCAATTTGGCCGATCACTATGGCCCTTACCGGACCTCTTCT
>NW_008601011.1:0-18314 GCF_000691845.1 Merops nubicus | reverse complement strand
TCCTCTCCTTTTCCTGATCCCCCTTTTTGTCTGGGCAGGGGTCATTGGGTGTTAGAGCAATGGCTATAGTTTAGTCCCAGATATAAGCTAAACATAGACTGTTGGTCAGGCAGGACTTGTCCTTGCTAAAACCATGATGTCTTTCTGGACTCACCTTCCTGTCCTCCATGTGCCTTAGTATAGCTTCTAGGAGGATCTGTTCCCAGGCACAGACAGGCACAAACTACTGACAGGTCAGTTGTCAGAAGTGGGATGGCACCGCCCCGGAACCCAAACAACCCAGCTACCGCGGCAAACCACAAAACCGCAGAACCGTGTCTGCGACTCACCGTTCGGCGAACCCGAACGAACAACCACGGCCTCCTCCGCCCACACCGCACCCGGACTGCACATGCTATCCGGGCGCCGCCATCTTGAGACTGTTCCTCCACAGACACCAATTCCCAGAAGACAATGAATCCGGAACTTCCAACAACATCACCCTAGACACCGGATTCAAGTAACTTTCAATCCTCAGTCTCCAGAAGGAGACTTTCCCACTTTCCTTTTCCCTTCTCCTTTTTTTCCCCTTTCCTCATTGCCAGAATAAATTTTGGTTTTTTTTGACTAACATATATATATACACATCTGGTCTCAACACTGATTATTAAACGTGGTAAGGGACTTCAATTTGTTTCCCCCGGGAGACGAATCCCACATGGGTGTCTTGGCCTCAGTCCTTTTCCCCGAGTTAAAGTCACAAACAACCTGACCCGGTGCCCCTTCGGTACCGGATTGTGACATCAGTAGTTCCTGGAGTCCTAATGGAATGGCTTACATGGCACCAGGCTTGCTGGCATCAGATGGAATTCACTTTTCTCAGAGGGTAAAGGGTCTTTGCTCAGGAGCTTACAGGTGTGTAGTGATAGGACAAGGGGCATTGGTTTCAAACTGGAGCAGGGTAGATTTAGATTAGACATTAGGCAGAAGCTCTTTACTATGAGGGTGGTGAAACACTGGCCTAGGCTGCCCAGACAGGTGGTGGAGGCCCCATCCCTGGAGACATTCAAGGTCAGGCTTGCTGGGGCTCTGAGCAACCTGATCTAGTTGGAGATATCCCTGTTTACTTCAGGGTGGTTGGACTAGATGACCTTTTGAGGTCCCTTCCAATTCAAAGCATTGTATAATGTTGAAAACCAAAAACGGTGGTCATGACAGCTGCCATAGACCTCTGTGTTAACAGACAGGATCCACCTGTTTCTTCCAGTGTCTTCCCCTTCTTCCAGTGCTTGCAACTGCAAGGAGAGAGGAAGAAACAATCTCTACCCCAGATTCTCTCACCAATTGTCCAAGGACTTGAAGTCTCTTTTGATCGCTCTTGGGCTATAGATTGCAGCTTCATCTTTACCTACACTGAAGATCAGTAAAGAGCAATATACCAAGCTAGATGATATTATTAACCCAAGCCCTAGGGAGGCAGTAGACTTCCCTAACAAGAGGGTCTGCCCAGCATATTGGACCTTCTGCTCCCATCAGAAGGAGGTTGCTTACAACTGTAATCCTTTTCCTCCTTGTGGAGGTGGTGATGATAGGGGAGGTAGGTCTTTCTGACTTTGGAGATACATCTGGTGTAGATGGACCATCATCCACATCTCAGTTAGAATCATAGAATTGTTTAGGTTGGAAAAGATGTTCAACATTGAGTTCAGCCATTAGCCTAACTCTACCAAGAACAATTCTAAGCCATGGCCCTAAGCACCATATCTATATGACTTTTAAATACATCCAGAGATGGTGACCCAGGCTGACCATTCCCTGGGCAGCCTGTTCCAGGGCTCAATGAACCTTCCAGTGGAGAAAAGTTTCCTAATATCCAACGTAAATCTCCCCTAGTGCAACTTGAGGGCATTTCCTCCTGTTGTATCACTTGTTACTCCTCAGGGATTATTTTATCAATGTGTAAAAATACTTAATGAGAGTAAATAAGACTCAAACTCTTCTCAGTGACGCCCAGTGACAGGACATGAGGTAATGGGCACAACTGAAATACAGGAAATTCTATGTAAGTGTAAGAAAAAAAGTCTCTGTTACTGTGAGTTGTAAAAGCAGGGCAAGTTTTTTGTGGAGCCTACATCCTTGGAGATAATCAAACTCCAACTGGGCTTGACCTTGAGCAGCCTGCTGTAGCTGACATTTCTCTGGCTGGTTGGACTGGATAATCTCCAGAGCTGCTTTCCAGCCTCAGCTATTCTGATTCTGTGGGAGGGTAACATATGAGGCACAACAGGATCAGATTTTTATTCATTCTGTGCCTTTTGTTATAAAACACTGTAATATGGAATAGAAATTTCTTTTTTTTGTGCATAGTTTTTTTTTTTTTTATTTCAGTAGAATAAGTAGAGAATATATTTCTTTTAACTGACTAACACACAAAGGTTTGAAAACTTAAGGAAAAGAAATAATTATCTTCTTTGCAGTTTTTGAGTAAGGCTATTAACTCAGATAGAACTCTGATAGTTCACCTTCTGTTTCATCTGACAGAACCTTTCCACTGGGGTATAGTGTAAATGATCAGATTCATCAAGTTTCAAGCCCTCTCCTGGCCTTTCCTATGAAGCCTTTTAACAGCCGCTTTCCATTTCCTAGTGTTTCAATCCTGTACACGTTAAATTTTTGCAAAAAATCTCACTTCTACCACTAGGGGTTCTGTGTTAACTCCTATTGACTTTGATATTGAATTTGACACATTTCAACAATTCTGTCTCAGTAATACATATTTCTTTTCTCACTATCATAACCATGGCAAGAGCTAGTTAATTAAAAAAAAAAAGGAAAAAAAAATCCTTTTACTCTATTTCAGAAATAACTGAAACACTAGTATTACTCTAGAATTAGTCTTTTGACTTTAAACATCTCTTTATTTTTATAAATGTGACCCTGAATATGTTTAATAAGCCTAGAGAAAAAAAAGTGTGTTATCACCATAAATGTGAAATTCTTCCACTCAGTATGTTGAAGACCTGACATATGTCAGCAAATTTGTCTATTAATTTTCAATGAAAAATTGACTCTTCTATAGTTTTGAAGAATTATCAAGAGGGTGTCACATTTCTTTGTGTTGCTTTTAAAACCACTGAACTTTTTCTGATACATGATTTATTCACTCTACATGTGTTTATACCTGTATGCTGCAGCTACAGAGAGAAACTTTTCTGACAATTAAGTTTTTATAGTTTCACAAATCTGATGGACAATATGGTGATTGTACTGGGCATAAGCCTTCAATCAGCTTTTGCTACAAGCTTTGCTTTCAGTGGTTTTGCCAGACACTGAGGAAATTGATCACTGACACTCACGTGAAATAACATTCAGAAGGTTGCAGAAGATACATGTAGATAAGTAAGTCTTAAATGAAAAGTGAAAAATCTTTTTGAATATGAGGATATAATTAAAAACTTCCAGCTTTTTATGCCTAACACTTTGTCCAAGCAAAAAGAGCTGCCTTATTCTATCTGCAAAGGGGATTAGATTAAACAATCTTCATTGTAGCCCTGCTCAACCTTGTCCCAAACATGCACTGTAAATCAATCAGGAGGCTTTCAGCTATAAAACTTTATTTAAACTATAATGTAATTTTCATGAGAACAATTTTATATATTGTTCAATCTATCCTTAGATGCAGCTGGTGTAATCAGTTCTTTCCATAGCTACTTATTTTAGGGTGCATACTTAGTCATTTAACTCTTTCAGCCTACTGCTGAACAATTTGCCTATAAAAATAAGAGGATAAAAAAGAGAAAATAAATGCAGAAGACAATCTTAATGAAGTGGTGCATTACAAAGAAAGGCCATGAACATTTGGTATACTTTCAGACTGACAATTCTGTGAATACTCATGGACATTAGCAGCAAAGACTGAAGGTGAAATACCAAGTCAGGGAACTAATGGAGACAATCCGGTGGGGGGCTACAATGATGATTAAGGAATAGAAACATCTGTCTTACATGGAAAGGCTGAGGGACCTGAGTCTGCTGAGCCTGGAGAAGAGAAGACTGATTGGGAATATTATCACTGCTTATAAATACCTAAAGGATGAGCATCAAGAGATTGAAGCCAGTCTCTTTTCAGTGGTGCCCAGTGATAAGACAAGAACAATTGGCACAACTCGAACACAGAAAGTTCCACGTAACTGTAAGGGAAAACTTTACTTTGGGTGGTGATAGAACACTGGAACAGGCTGCCCAGAGAGGTTGTGAGTCTCCTCTGGAGAATTTCAAACCCCACCTGGGTGTGTTCCTGTGCAACTTGATATAGGTGAACCTGCTTTAACAGGAGTGTTGGACTAAATGATCTCTGGAGGTCCCTTCCAAACATTGCCATTCTGTGAAGTCATGTTAATATCAGATTCAGTGTTCAGTGCAACATCAGCAGCAGCAAGTGGGATTAAGAGGTTCTTAGGGACTCAGATGTCCCTGAGCAGGCACTCAACTCTGTTGATTCAGCAATCATGCTTTTATCCAGATTAACAATATGAGCTGGATTAACAGTGTCCTCCTTTCTTCCCTCTTTTTCCTTTTGTTTGATGCATTTACAGGCAGATGTTCAAAAGTAGCTACCTTCCTTTTCCTCCTCATGTATATGATTGATGTTATAGTTCACTGCTAACGTCTGTGTAGAAGACCTCACAAGAATTTTGAAGCAAAGAACCTGAAAAGAAATATAATGGTTTTGATTCATCCCACCTGAGTTTGGAACAAGAGTAAGTTGAAAGTCTGTCAAAGCTCAGTTTGTAACAGTGGCAAGAAATAAATGACTTTAGGGAATAACTCAGATCCTGGGGGGCTGAATAGCTCATTAGAAATGCTTGTCTCTAGTCATGACTGTTTGCCTAGAGTCACTGCTAAACATAAAAAGTTTATTTATTTTGTACATTTTTCCTTAAACTGCATGGAGAAGAAATGTAAAAAATGTCTGAACTTTGATATTAAATACTGTGAACTGTAAAGGCTAAATCCAACCAGCTAGAGACATCCCAGGATAAATCTAAATCTGCAATAGGTATTTCTTTCCTCTCTTGTCCTTTTTGTAAATGAATAACCTCTATTTTTAATTTTTTTTTTTTATTTTTTTTTTTTTTTTAATGTGAAAAGCCAGCTTAAGCTTAGGCACAAATGATTTGAACTGCCTGTTCTTTCCCAGGACAGAAGATCTAAAGGTTTCCTTTGTTCTTACTGGCTCAACTTTCTAGCATCGAATCATCAGAATTTCACTTCTGGTGACAACAGATTCATTATCCAGACTGAGGTGTAGATGTCCTCAGGTTTCTGTCTCTTTCTACAAGCCACTGATCTTGAGCTTATTATTCCATGTGTGAAAATTCAGAAGATAAAGTATTCAACTCACTTTGAAAGACTGAAAATGCTTATTGTAGTATTTTAATTGGCCATGCATGACCAGAGCTAGCTGATTAAAATGTTTCTTCAGGGTTTTCTTGAACATTCATATTAAATACATTTTGCTACTATTTTAATCCTGTATTTCAAAATGCTTAAATAATTTACTTAATGTTAATTTGAGATGCCCAGTAGTAAGCACTAATTGGAAAGTGCATTTGTAATGCCATGGAAAATTTCTTTTGCCTACCTGATATATGGCAGTACACTAATAAAAAGGAGGAGAAATGAAATTGTGAAGGAATAGACTCTTTTAAAAATGAAGAAAAGAAATAGTAGAAAATTGGGAAGAAAATTAAAAGGGTACTGGAAAAACGCTGTTCATTTGAGGGGAAAGCAAGCAAGAGCTAAAATAGGAGGTAAAATGCAGCCAGAGACTTTCTTCTGACAGCTTTTACTATTCACTGACTCCATACAAATTTCTTTCTGATTTTTAGCAATAAGTAGTCAACATGTTCTAACTAATGTCCTTCCCTTGACTTGTCAGTTAGTCAATAATTTCTTGATTTTAAATGCTTCCCAAACTGGTAACTGTAGGGATGTAAATTTAAAGTAAATTGAGATGAGATGTCATTCACATTCATTTTCCAGCTTCTGCTTTGCCTTGATAAAATGGGTAAAAAAATAATAAAAAGGACAAAACCAAGGACAAGTGAGTTTTAAATGCAGTGTTTTGAGTCTAAAGTATGAACACTTTAAATTAAGATAAAACTATGTGTAGTACTGAAGAAATGGGTTAATTCCTTAGCCTTGTACAGTGCAGGGATAGATATAACATACTGCATTTTTTTCCAAATCATCTTGTAAAAAATTTTCTGTTCCATAGTATTAACATTGTGGTAGTTACTCATAAATATAATGATCTCAAGTTCACATCAAGAGGCACAAAGTATAATTCAAAAGTTTTCTCTTGTTCTTTCTGAGTGGGGTATGGTCTATCCTCTCACTTTGGGACTCTTAGGTCCAAAAAAGAAGTATTTTTCATTATGATATTTTTGGAAATTGGAAGGCAGAAGATCCTAAAAAAAAAAAATAATAAAAAAAAAAAGGAAAAAAAGCAATCATAGGAACCAAAGAACCTGCAGAAAAAAATGCAACTTCATAATTCTTTCTCCTAGGAATACAGCTGTGTCATTTATAATGGTAGAGGCTGATTAATGAGAGACTTATTAGAGCAAGCTTTGATGATCGTTTATTTTTTTCAGACTTGTAACCCAAAATAGCTAATACAGATGACAGTTTCAAAAACACTTGTGCGCAGCTAGTGTACCTGAAGCTATGGTAGCTGTTAGAATATTCAATAAGCTGAGAGGGAAGAGAGATCCAGAAGAGCTGGCTGATTTTCAAGGATAGTTTCTTCCAAATTCAAGAATGGTTTACCCCTAGGTGCGGAAAGTTGAACAGTGGTGTTAGGAGGCTTGCATTGTGTGAGCAAGGAGTTCCTGATTAAACTGAAACATAAAAAGGAGGCATGCAGAAAATTCAAGCAGGGACAGATGACCCAAGAAGAATATAAAGACACCGTCAGAGCATGCAGGGGTGGGGTTAGGGAAGCCAAAGTCCATTTGGGCTTGAATCTGCTGAAGGATGTGAAGGTCAACAAAAAGGGTTGCTATGGGTACATCAGCAGCAAAAGGAAGACAAGGGAAAACGAAGATCATCTGCTGAAGTTGAAGGGGCCCTTGTGACACATGGCATGGAGAAGGCTGAAGTACTCAACACCCTCTTTACTTCAGTCTTCCCATGTTAAGAATCAATTCAGGGATCAAGTAGATTTAAGATGTGAAGTTTGCCATATATTGTCACAAGTTGTGTCAACAGGATGGTGTATGCAAGGGTAGCATGTGTGTCAAATGCCATATTAATATAGGCTTATGTGATCTTCTGTGTCTGCCTTTTGCTGAGAACATTCTTTTTTTCTTTTTTTAATGAAGACACTCTTTAATTCACACAAATGCGACAGAAGCAGGTAGAGGAAATTCATGAAAGGTCAGCTGATGTGAAGCAGACCAGAAGAATACTATAACATTTTTTCAAAGATAAATGTACTGGATACCTAAATCCAGAGATTAAAATATTTAAAATACTTATATGTCTTCCCTTTTCCTTCTACCTTCCAAATTTTCACAGAAGCAGAGGAGGATGCAGGAAGAAGGAGCTGTGTTTTCTTTCACACAGGTACAACGTGGCACAGATTCATCACACGTCTAGGAATCAAACTGATGTGCTGAAGTTAGGACTATCATTGCCCAGCTTCTTTCAACATTCAGCAGACTATAGTGAACCTGAGATATGATTCACCTGCTGACACTCTCCATTTGTCTCTTTTGTCTCTACAAGCCATTTTTAAAATTATAACTGTCATAAAGTTGCCTGAAGTGAGAAAGTGTGCAATCCGTTTCAGCTGCCTATAACTCAATTAAGAGCAATCCTCAAGCTTGCCAGTTTAAATGTTTTTTATTTGTTTTTATTTTAGTGTTATTCTTACCCTCATCATAAGCAATGTTGCAACTGCTACAAACTAACAAGGTTCTCTGTAGACAGTTTACTAGAAGAAAACTTCACTGTCTGAGAAATTAGCATGTTAGGAAAGTTAAAATATCTTTCAGAGCAATGCTGGCATGTAGGTGGCTGCCAGAAAATTACTTGGAGCATTGTAGAGAGACTCTAGTAGACAAACTTTTGCACTGGATTAATGATCTGTGAGTGTTAGTAGCTCTTCTAATGCTCTTGCCTGAATGACAGCAACTTTTGTAAAAATCACCTCAGTTACATGACTCATATCTGCAGTATTCCAGTCTGCAACAGCTTCTATCTTCCTTTCAGATTGATTTGTGGTCTAAAATGATCAAGCTCTTTAGAGCTTCCTAATAGGAATGTAAAGTGCATCTGAGCTCTTGGACTAGGTCAGTGCCCCCAATTGCCAAAGTTCGATAGAAAGTTAAGAGCAGATGTTGGGTCATTGACAGAATATGTAGCAAGAAAATTGGACGTTTGGCACTGAGAAGGAGAAATAAACCACTGGTGATGTGATTAAACTGGTTAGTATACTCATAAACACACATGCTACTTAATTGTCAGTGAGGAATTGCAAGACAAAATTATAGACCAATTCTAGTGTTAATATTGTCTTGTACTGCCCATAGTATCATCGCTTCAATTTTATGTTGTCATTCAGTTAACTCGACTTCAGCTCACAGATGTGATCATTGCCTGACATATCTCTAAATAAGGTAACCTTATTCCTTCATACCCATCATAACCATATTCCTTCATAACCATAGTCTTATACTCTTATGGAATAAATTGCTGGATCATCTTGTGGTCTTGAAGCCCTGCATAAATCAGGTGCTTCTACATCACCTGAAAAACTTGCTGGTAGGAGAAACAGGAAACTAGCCTGTGTGTAACAAGTGCTTTTTCTTTAACGTCTCAATATTACAGAGAAGCTTCAGTGAAACATAGTGATGCTAACAAATTTAATTTTCTTTCCTCTCCAAGACATAATTCTGTCTTTATTATTCATCTTAAATCATTCTCATATGCTGACACCATCAGATAATGCAGTAGTTTACAAGAACAAACATGCCTACTGAAACTACTGCATTTTTCTCTTTTTTTTTTTTTTTTTTTTTTGCATAGTTCTCTGCATGTAGCTTAAATTTCTTTGCATAATGTTTGTTTCTATTTAACCTAACTAAATATGTAAGTAACTTGATAAAAATGTAAGTTCAACCTATTTTGAGTAGTTCCTAAAAGTGCTTCAGAACTATCACCTTAACTGACACATTTAGGAACACCATTTAGTGTTGACTGATTTTCCAGGCCCTAGTACCTTTTATGTCTGACACCTCTCTTTACACATATATCAGGTATTCTGCATGACAGGAGCACATCTCTGTCATAAATAGATCTTTCCTCTGACCTCTTTATGCTCTCACAAACATATAGAATACTTTAACTTTTATGTGAATTTACTGGTCTGACTAAGACATCTGAAAATGGTAATGAATTAATAATTTGTAACGAAAATTAAATGTGTCTAAATGCTTGGATAAAAGGTGTAATCATACGTATATATTGTTATTACTAATATGGTAAAGTCTATTTAGTTTTCAGTGTCACCCGAGATCTCTAAATATGACAGCATTTTTTTTGTTTGTGGGGTCCCCTCCATGAAATGATTATTTATCAGTCTTGACCTGGGTGAAATTTGTCCTTGTGATCAACAGATTCTTTAGTCCTTTATCAGTTACACAAATATGTAGTTCATGGATTTCACTTACATAATGTGGATCTACAAGAGCCCTATGTAGAGAAATACATGGTACCACAGCCTTAATTAACTTGGGTGTCTAGTATTCCTTCATAAACACTCCTTTGAAGCAGAAAACTGAGACAGTTTCATTTTAAGATAAAATAAACTTCAGGTAAAATGTAAAGCTATTCAAGAGAGGGGTAAAAACCATAATTGTGTTACATCAGGTGTCCATCTCTATTTTTA
Organism: Merops nubicus; assembly: GCF_000691845.1. Classification (NCBI taxonomy): domain Eukaryota; kingdom Metazoa; phylum Chordata; class Aves; order Coraciiformes; family Meropidae; genus Merops; species Merops nubicus. Next base: position 8,377 of record NW_008601011.1, on the reverse strand, counting down.
AAATTATGCCCCCCCCCCCCAAAAAAAAAGAAAAAAAAAAAAAAAAAGGAAATGTGAAAGTTTTGGAAGCACAGTCATGTAGGTTAGGCATTAAGCATAGATATAAGAAATAAAAGTATTCACAAGTTTCATGATAACTCACATTTGCATGGATTTATTTGAAATTAGGTGGTTTTTTTCCAATTTTGTTTATATTTGCCTAAAACTATAAAATACTAAACTGTGGAAAATTCTACTTTTTTTTTTTTTTTTTTTTTTCTGAAAACTGCTTTTGCTGTAAAGATATTATTATTTTGCAAAAATGTTGAACTTGAATGTTAAGTAAAGGATATCTAGTGGATGACTTCTTCCCTCCTCTCATACAAAATATTTGCTTGTAGAAGCAGTAGCCTGAATAAACAATAATAAAAAACAATAAGAAGGATATTAATGCTTCTAAATCAAAAGATGGTTTTGCTCTACAGGTTTTTTTTAGATATAAACAATTTTTAATTCTTAGATTAAAATGAATGTCAACAATTTAAGTGGACAGGGCTGTAATTCTTATGAATATTGTAAAGCTTCATGACAGTGCATTATTTCTAATAATGTAGATTGGCAAAATACATTATTTATGACACCTTAGTGTTTAAAGCCTCAAGCAACATCCATTAATCTGGTCCATGATTATTAAAGCAGAAGGAGAAAAAGAGTCTTATCAACAGCTAGTGATCTAAAATATATGGACACACGTTTTTTGTTCAGGATTAGGCATTACATTGCTGCTCAAATCAAGCCTACTACTCGTGTTCAGACTCCCACCCTATATCTTCCCTTGGTGGATCAGGTATCATGGAATGAAGCAGTACAGCACTGATGTGTCTAAAATACCAGCAGGAACAGAGCTGTTCTTTCATTTCTGATGGAATCTGTTCTTAAAGAGACATATGTTCCAGCTAGAGTGCCAATTCTCAGAAGTGTCAACTATCTAAATGTATGGCTGAGACTTTTTGTAATAGTTTTATCTTGTGATTCCCTGTTGCAGGGATTTATTGACTAACATAAATTCTGTTATGCAATTACCCTGCTACTAAAACACACTCCATCAGTCTCTGCCTCTCTCATTGGAGCTGTTCCATTTTAAATAAATAAATATTCACCAGGCCAGAACAAATGAGTGATTGCCTTTGTACATGTGATTAAGGCACTTACTTAGGGAATATGAGCCAGATTGAAGCTGTGGCTCCTATTCTTACTTATATAAAGTGAAACAGCTACAGCCTGTCCTTTAGCTATCAGCAATGTAGGTAGATTGTATGTCACTTACAGGTACTTGAATCCCAGTTCTAAATCAGGTTAATAAAGAATAACTTGACAGTATGTGTCTTGTAATCCAAGGACAATTGTACATACTGGAAGAGAAGGAGAAGTCAGTATTTTTATTCTGCATTAACCAAAGTAGTATGTGTTCCAGCAATTTCCAAAATATAAAAAAGCATAATGAAATCTTTCATTAAACTGCATTTGAACTCTGTGCACAGGTACATAGCTTAAAAATGATGTAGTTAATACTACCTTGGAGATATACTTTTTCATTGTAAGAATGTTCTTTGAGTCCCTTATTCATTGTTAAGTGAATATACAATTAAAAATTCATATATGTAAAGTGGATGTATCTGATTACCAAAAATTCTCTACTCTTAACCTATCAAGAAAAATACTTTAAGAAGAATAGAAGAACACTCAGAAAAGTGAAACTTTATGGTGTAGCTGTTGTGGGTAAAACCTTCTCCAGATTTCATACAATTACCACTATCTGATGTTTTGCAGATGCTTGTGATTTTTGGCTATTTAAATGAGATTCCAATTTCATTGGTATTAAAATAGAAATATATAAAACAAGTATTTATGGAAAATTCCTTATGTATTTGTATATATAATTCTATTATGAAGTCTTTGAAAGATGTTTTTTTTTCCACCAATTCCTTTTCTTTGGGGAAAGAATTAGCAGAGAACCATGATGGAAACAGTCTGCCTTAAAAATGGCTTAAAACATCTATAAAACATATAGCTAAACATGTGATCTGGCTCAGAGTGCTCAACAGAAGGAAATAAGAGTATCTAATGTTCAATTTGTATGACCTATTTTAGGCCTGAATATTAGTTTAAGATAAATCACAGCCTGAAAGTGGCTATTTCTTCTCTTTTTTTTTTTTTTATAAACCATCTGTAGATGACCAGCTTAGGGCATGCTGGTGATGTAAACTACAGTGAAGATGAATCAAACTCCCTCTTCCCCTGGCAAATATAACTCTTCAGAAAAGCCTATTTTTCATTGCTCCCATTTTGTTTTAATAGCTTCTCAGTGTTGGTTAAACACATCTAAGTGCTTCTGCCTACGGAACAGATATACAAAGTTTTATATACAGTGTACTGAACTACATCACAGTTATTGCTGTTTAATTGCAAATACCGCCTTTATTTTGGAAAGTAGGATCCATGATAATGTAGTCTACTGTTATATTTAGTTAGCAGGAGTTATTATGAAAGAATTAACATTGCAAAGCCTATGCACATTCCAGACATGTTTCTCTCTACCAATATCACTTTTAAACATTTTATTTTCAAAATGTGATTTATTGAAAATAATATCTTTAAAGATTTCCATCTCCTTATCCTAAGGCTAATATTTCAAATTCTGTCAGGAAAGGTGTTAACTAACATTTAAGCTGAAGATCTGTTTGGTATTACTGAATTAGAATACCTGAGCCACTGCACAGAAACATATCTGCATGAAGAGACATCTCTTTCTTAGATTAAGACTTAGCTTATTTATAAACTCTTACTCTACTTTTTGAGTCTCAGAAATTAGTCTTCAACCTACTGTTCTACTATAGAAAAGAATTTTCTCAAGATAATGTTTTGTATGCTTTCTGTGTCTGACTTGAACAGCTAATTAATAAATTTACAGATCCTGAATTTTATTATTCATGAGATATACTGTGGTTGGGGGGTTGGTTTTTTTTTCCTAAAGCAAAATGTTTTTATACACCTTTTTGATTTCAGTTCAGTGGCGGTTGTTTTGAAAATAAAAAAGCTCCTAGCAGCTTCCAAAACAAAACAAGTGTTTCATCATAGTGTTTCAAGATGTTGAAGGAGAGTTAAATAGTCAAAAAGCAATAGTTCAAGTAGATGCAGGAAGCTGATAAGAGTATCCCTGTAAGGACAACATTTTCTAGACATCTTCTATTTTACTTTCCCAAGTAATTTAAAGTACTTAGAACACTTTAGCTTATAGTACTCTTATGATATGATCATTACAGAAAAGAAATATTTTAAGGAACAAAAAGCATCAATTTACCCAGGAGTTCATTAAGGGGTGGCAATCTTTCTTCCTTGTGTAAAATGCTTGTTACTCCACCACAAACCTTGGTATGGCATATACATACTTTGAAGGCACATAGGATACAATTATCTGTAGCTAATTTAGAGTACTCAAGCTCACATGAAATAGTCCTGGTGACTTAAAACTGGTTACTTAATAAAATAACATGCAAATCAATAGCAATTGTAATATAGAGCTTACCTTGGAAATACCAAGAACTAGACATTAAAAAAAAAAATATGCATAATTTACTTAACATCTCTCAATATACCCTAGATACATTAGAAACACAAAGACAGGATGCAGGTATGTTAATAAAATCTGTTCTTTTTTTTAACTTTATTTTTAAATACTTTACCATTCTGAGCTACTTTATTGTCAGTTACTTTACAATACCAGTATTACCACCAGTTAATTTATTTCTGCAATTGTCTTTAGTGCCTGTACTAGAATGTATTACCAATACATGATGTAAAAAAGCCAAACTCTCTGTTCTAAAACTAGCTAAAACTTAAAAGCTAAAACTTAAAAATTAAAACCAACAAAGAGGTAAGTTTCATTTAATATTAATATAGGTCAAGTTATTATGTGATTACACTTTAAAATGATATTTAAAATATGCCTCCTTGTAATTTTAAAATTTAATAAAGATGTTAAGATGATAAAAAAGTGTGCCACTGATGCTTTAGTTCTAGTATTTTTTCTACATCATCTGTGGTACAGCTGTATATTGATGCAGAATTTTTTTTTTTTTTTTTTTTCTTTTTCCCAGTATTTCTTTTCTGTATTTCATTGCACTATATAAATACATCAGCTTGCTTGGAGCTCGCCTTGGTATCTGCAGCACAGAAGCAGCATTAGGTATATGTGACCAGAGCAGAAGGAAGTTTAGACACCTGACTTAGCTTATTGCTGAAAACTGAAGCATTTATGATCTTAGCAGAAGGAGTGGAAGGGTAGGAATGAAGCTGCAGTAAAGCACTGAGAGGGGAAGAGATACCTGATCTTTGACATGGTCCAGTAGGGTAGGTCTCTATGTATGAGACATGATACTTGACTAGTGTGTGTGTGTTCACAGACAGGGAGAACTGTTAATACGATGTTGAGGAACTGGAAGACATATATTGCAAAGACTTACGTGTGTGTGTGTATATATATATTTATTTAATTGTATTTTTGTTTGTGTATAAGTGTATGAATTCTATATATATGTCAAAGCTGAAGTGTTATCTGGATGAGACATCCTATCTAAATTTTTTGTGTTGCCCAAAGTACTATTGCCCTAGAAATTCAAGGGTGACTTGTAATGGGCAACATTTAAAATTAGGAATTTTTTAGTGCACTCAGAAGCCTAGTCAGTAACTAGTATATTTTCACTGAGAAAGAAAAGAGAGTTGGTCATTTATATTAAAATATGCTATCATTTCTATTTCTAAAATGACAGAAATAAATAATTTATACTGCCTTGCAAGTAAATGCAAAGCCAGTTTAGTCTGTTTCTGTGTATTTTTCTTATCATAGTGGACATTGTGATCCCTAGTAGTTCTATATTCAAGAGAAAGCCACAGGAGCCAAATGACTTCCTAGTTAATGTGGTTGCCTGTAGGAATTTTAGAGGCATCAGCATTTTAGCTTATGAGTCACTTACTCATTACATTCAATCAATAACTTTGACAGCTGATAGATATTTGGGAAACAGTTGTTGCTGCACTAAGCTTATCATGTAAATCCAGCATTTAAGAGGTTGCTGTGCTGAATCATACTGACACAAAGGCTTTTTAAAGTCATATCACTGTTCCTGAATCTCAAGACAACAAATATACGCTCTTCATTTAAAAACAGTGAAATTAAGACACAGTATTTTTGAAACTTAGCCAGGAAAATATGGATTTAAATGCTGTTAGAAACAGAATTGACAAAAGCTAAATTAAAATAATTTCTTGGATCTCTATTTCTGTAATAGGGCTGGTGAGGGACTTGGGGGTGTGTGTTTGGGTGGGTGGGTGGCAATTTTTTACTTGCTTTTATCTACTTTGCAAAGTTAAAGAGGAATCTAACAACAGCTTATGTCTGCATGGTGGTGGTATCTATAGAAACGAGGAAACACCCCCTTCCAGCCTGCACAAACCCTTCCTCCCTGAAACCACTGTAAAGAGTCTAAGCTTCTGATTTTTTTTAAACAAGAAAAAACAAAGCAATCCAAAACCCTGTCAGAAAAAAAAAAAAATGTATGATATCTTTTTCAGCATAGAACAGCTTCTTCGCTTCTTCTGCAGCACAAGGATGCTTCTTTGAGGCCTGGAACTGACAACATTGTCTGGATCAGTGACAGCTATCTGATCTCGTCAATTCACTATTAGAAACAAGTGCATTACACTCCTGGATTTCTAATGTGCTACAGGGCTCTGTAATCCCTAAGAGCTTCCAAAATAACAACTTGTATCTGTCATACGGCTAGGACTACTTGTCTCTCACACTAGAATCTACCTTTCTAAATGACAGTTGTACAGCTCTTTCTCTGAGGGTGTCCAGAACTGTACCACCACCTGGCTCTCTTGCTAAACGCTGCTTAGAAATATAAACTGTCATATTATCCACAGTGACTTGTTCAATTTCAGTCATATTCAGGTATCATTTCCCTGTTGAACTTGTCTTCCACAGAAGGCCATTGCAGAAGTCACTATTAAGATTTGTAAAGACATTTTTTGTGGATTTTGCTTCCAGGTAAACAATCACATCTATGGAAAAAAAATTGTATCACTGTCTACAGAACAAAAGGACCTCACTTTTTTTTTTTCCCCATAAGGTCCCTGGTTTGCAAATTAGTGAAGTGTATAGAGGGTAGACTGAGGAAGAAACTAGGACCCTTCATTTCTTCTCTTTACTAGTAAACTACTGTCAGTCACTGCCAGAAAAAAAGATAATGGATTGCACAGTCTTTTTGTTCAATTTTTTTGGGACATTATGTTTTCCTGTTTAGAATTTCAGGGAGAAAGAATCAGAACCACTAAATTTTCTTGCAAAGAATCTCTTGCTTTTGGACATCCCAGTTCAACCTAACAATTTAATGTGACACATTTAAGATTAGATATTTTTTTCCTTAAGTTCCTTCTAAAACTTAGAAATAACAAATGAAATAAACAATAACTACTTTTAATTGAATTTATCCCCAGACTATAGAAAGATAAATTTAAGAGTCAAAATAAACAAGTGAGCTGGGTGTCTGAACTTCCATACAGGAACAACCAGGAGATCAGGCCCCGTCAGCATGGGTTCAAGAAAGGCAGGCCCTGCTTGACAAATCTGATCTCTTTCTATGACAGGGTCACCTGCCTAGTAGGTGGGGGAAAGGCCGTGGGTGTTGTCTACTGAGATTCCAGTATAGCCTTTGACACCATTTCCCACAGCATTCTCATGAAGAAACTGGCTTCTCATGGCTTAGTTGGGCATACACTCTGTTGGATAAAAAATTGGCTAGATGGCTGGGCCTGAAGAGTTGTGGAGAATGGAGTTAGATCCAGTTGGTGGCTGATCACAAGTGGTGTTCCTCAGGGCTCAGTATTGGGGCCGGTCTCTTCACTATCTTTATCAATGATCTAGATGAGGGTATCAAGCGCACCCTCAGTTAAGTTTGCAGATGACACTAAGTTAAGCAGTTGTATTCTTCTGATCGAAGGAAGGGTGGTTCTTCAAGCGGACCTGGACAGGCTGGATTGGTGGGCCAAGGTCAGTGGTAGGAGCCTCAACAAGGCCCAATGCCAGGTCCTGCACTTGGGCCACAACCACCCTATGCAATGATAGAGGCTTCGGGAGAGTGACTGGAAAGCTGCTCTCCTGTCTTGAGTTATAACAGAACTAATTCTCTTCAGTGATTTTACTTTTCAGCTAAATCTCTTCTAAGTAACTACTCTTTCTTAATTTAACAGCATATTTTTTTCAGACAGTGTCTGAAAATAAAAAAAATGCAGAAAGTCTCTTGCTTTATACTTGTTCTTATGGAGACCAAGATAATGTCTAAATCTTGGGGGTACAGTAAGAGCTCACACCTGCAGGGAAGAGTGGACAGGACAGGTGATCCTAAATTGACCAACATGGGATTACATCCCATATACACCATATCTGGTATAAATCTGAGGGATCACAAGAGTCCAGCTCTCTACTTCAATGGCTGGTGTCCAAGAAGGACTCCACCCATTCTGTCTTTGATCCTGACCCATGCATTCCTGAAAATGGTTCCAGAATCTAGCTCCTGAATTCAGTTCCCATCTTCTGCTGAGTGAGTCTGGGACTTGCTCAGTGCCTACCCACAGCATCAATGGTGACAGTGACATAACTGCTGTCAGAGGAGTTTGGTTCAATACTGGTTTAAAATATACTTTTATATATTTAATTTTATTGTTCTTATTTTCAGTAAAGCTGTTTAAGTTTTCCTATTCATAAATCTCTTATTCTCCTTTTCTTCCCCTTCCGGGAAAAGAGAGGGGTTACTTGTTTTGCCAATTACACAGCCCAGCATAAAGGATATGGCCATTAGCAGAAAACAAACTTTACTGTCCAGTGCCAGAGAATACAGTAAAAATATGATATGGTTAACAATGGGGGAACAAACAGATCAATACAGCTTATAGTAGATAATGTAACAGAGGAAGGTGTAAGCCAAGCCAGGGATCCAGTAAAGGAGGAAGGAATAAGCCAAGCCAAAAGTCCAATCCCAGGAAATTCACCACAGCACTTGCCAAGTTTTTTTTTCCAGGAAATTCACCACAGCCCTTGCCAAGGAGATGCACTGTCAGCCACACCATCCTTGTTCTGTCCAGCTCCCAGTCCTGTCCCACCACTACCAGGGACTCTGGTTGCTATAGACAGTCAGGCAGCCCTTCCAGTAACGGAAGAACCCTATGCAGTGCACCCACCCACAGCTGACCTGAGTTCCCTGCAAGCAGAACCACCTCTTGTCTGGGGTGGCTGAGACCCAGGCAGGATAAGGAGATAAGGAGAATTTACTACAGGAAC
>NW_008601010.1:7988-12785 GCF_000691845.1 Merops nubicus | reverse complement strand
GGGGCTGGGGGGATGCCGGGCTGCGCTCCGGGGTCGGCGGGAGATGCTGGGGGGAGCCGGGTGGGTCCCGCTCCGGTCCTGCCACCCCGGGGCAGCGGGAAGAGTTTCTGAAAGTCCTCTCCGAGAACTTTTTCTGCTGCATCCCTGCCCGCAGCGTGTGGCCGTGTCACAGGGGTTTTCTGCCTCTCCTTTGCAGGACACGATTCATCAGCTGGAGAATGAGCTTAGAGGAACGAAGTGGGAAATGGCACGTCACTTGAGGGAATACCAGGACCTCCTCAATGTCAAGATGGCCCTGGATATTGAAATTGCTGCATACAGGTACAGTAGGATCGTTGCAGATGTGTGTGGAATATTAATAGCACTGCAGATGCTTCTGGCTTGGGAAGCTTTGCCACTCATAAGAAGTATCTGCAGGCGGTGAACACAAGTCAAATTAGAGCTTAACTAAATTACCACCACAGTTCCAAAACCTACACAGACCACGAAGCGTTTGCAGTAAGAACCCAGAGCTCGTTAGGGAGCAGCTCTCTGGTAATCAGTGGCAGAGCCCCAGCGTGCTCAGTGGGCACAGGACAGCATGACTCAGTGCAGTGGCACCCTGGTGCCGCATTCTGCCCGTGTTTACAATAGCAGAAGATGCAGCAGAAGACAAGTTTATTTCTAATTCCCATTTAGTTGGCTTTGCATACGCCAAGCAAGTGATGCTTGTCACTTGAGTCCCCTTTTATCACTTGAGAGAGACAGTGCACTTGCTTGATCATGGTTTCAAGCAGGGAGTGCTTGTCACAAACACTTTTGCTGTTCTTGCTCAACTTTTCTATAAAGGCATCCACTCTAATCTGGAGCAGGAACATTGCTTGCTATTGCCATCGCCTGGCAGGTTTTTTTAGTCTCCTCTGCATCACTTCAGAACTCTCATCGGAGAGCTGCTGACTTTTCTGGGTCACAGGCTTAGATGAAAAACGTGTATTTGAATATAAGAAAAGTAGAAACAAAAAACCCTATCTCCAGATCTGCTAAAATGCTTGAGGCTGTTCAGGTAAACATGCAGGTACCCAAGCATCTATAGCTGTTTGCTGCCCAGGTTAGCCGAACACAAGTCTCTCTGGCTTTCATAGCCACACAGGAGAGGTGGAAGCCCAAACTATAGGATGTATGCTCTAATTGGTTTTGAGGGTCTGTGCCACAATATTTGATTTGGGTCTGTTGGCTGTGTCAAATTCTCAGTTTGCCTAAGTCATAGTGCATCCTGTGAAGTTATTTTGCCACACGCTGTGCTGACTTCTGCCATAATGAAGTCCTTGACATTAAGGATGAACGTCAGCGGATCAGCTGAAGGTGTTACACTTGCCACATGCAAACCAAACTAAAAGCTGTTTGCTGAATAGGAATTTTGCAAAAGAGCTGATTCAAGGAAAGCTGAACTAGGGCTCTGGGTGATGGATCATACTGATCAGTTCTAGCATATTCCACTTAAACCTGGTTTCAACCTGCTGACAGGGAAATATCCTAAGACTAATTCCATCCCTTACGCTGAGTTTCTATGCTCATTTTTTTTTCTTTCCTCCTCCTGTTTCCCTTAGGAAGCTACTGGAGGGTGAAGAGACAAGATTCAGTGCCTTCTCTGGAAGCATTACTGGGCCCATATTCACGCACAGACAACCATCTGTCACAATAGCATCCACTAAAATTCAGAAAACAAAAATTGAACCACCAAAGCTGAAGGTCCAGCACAAGTTTGTAGAAGAAATCATTGAAGAGACAAAGGTGGAGGATGAAAAGTCTGAGATGGAAGATGCCCTAGCAGCTATTGCAGAAGAAATGGCAGCCAAGGCCCAGCAAGAAGAGCAGGAGGAAGAAAAGGCAGAAGAAGCAGCTGTGGAGGAAGAAGCTGTTTCTGAGAAGGCTGCTGCAGAACAAGCAGCTGCACCTGAGGAAGAGAAGGAGGAAGAGGAAGCAGAGGAGGAAGAAGAAGCTGCAAAATCTGATGCAGCGGAAGAAGGAGGTTCTGAAAAAGAAGAAATAGAGGAAAAGGAAGAAGGGGAGGAGGCCGAGGAAGGTGGGGAAGAAGCTGAGGCCAAGGGCAAAGCTGAAGAGGCAGCCGCAAAGGTAGAAAAGGTGAAGACCCCTCCCGCAAAGTCACCTCCTAAATCCCCCCCTAAGTCCCCTGTAACGGAGCCGGCCAAGGCTGCCCAGAAGGAAGCAGGAAAAGAGCAGAAGGTGGAGAAAGCTGTTGAGAAACCAGCCAAGGAGGAGGAGAAAGCAGCACCTCCAGAGAAAGCAGCATCTCCGGAGAAGGCAGCAACACTCAAGGTGACCTCTCCAGAGAAGGTGGTGAGCCCGGAGAAGCCCCGCTCCCCAGAGAAGCCGGCGAGCCCAGAGAAACCCCCCTCCCCAGAAAAACCAGCGAGCCCCGAGAAGCCCCGCTCCCCAGAGAAGCCAGCGAGCCCAGAGAAGCCCCGTTCCCCAGAGAAGCCCCCCTCCCCAGTGAAGGATGCAAAGGCAGCGGTGGAGGAGACCATCACTGTCACCAAGGTCACGAAGATCAGCGCAGAGGTGGAGAAGGAGTCCAGGAAAGAAGATATCGCCGTGAACGGTGAGGTGGAGGAGAAGAAGGAAGAGGGATCCAAAGAGAAGGAGGTGGAGGAGGAAGACAAGGGAGTTGTGACCAATGGCCTCGATGTGAGTCCAATTGATGATAAAGGTGAGAAAATCGTAGTAACCAAAAAAGCAGAGAAGATCACTGGTGAAGGTGGGGACAGTACAACCACGTATATCACCAAGTCGGTGACGGTCACTCAGAAGGTAGAGGAACACGAAGAAAGCTTTGAGGAGAAATTAGTGTCTACCAAGAAAGTAGAGAAAGTTACTTCACATGCTGTAGTAAAAGAGATTAAAGAGAGCGAATAAAATAAATCATAGCTAAATTAAAAAAAAAAAAATTAAAGAGCTTGGGTCGGTGCAAAAGGTTAAGCCATATGACAGCAGCAAAATGCATGTGAGTGACGGCTTCAAAGCAGAATGGGTTCTCTCATGGAGGCTCCAGACACACAGTATTTTACTTTTTTTGTGCAATATAGGGGAGGGGGGGGGAATGCATGCAGGCTCAAGATGTGCTCCCTCCACAGAGCTTGGGAATCTAAAAACAAAAAAAAAAAAAATAAAAAATAATACTACTAATAGTGCATGAGATGAAATGTGCAAAGGAAGCTTTTTGAATTTCCTGAGCTGTTGGAGGGACATATCTGAGGAAGACTTAAGATGTATTATGCAAAGAACCAACTGAGCCAAAACCAAACAGAAAACAGTAATAGAATATTCATGAGAACCAGAACTCTCCTAGCCTTAAAAAAAAGCTACTTATAAATTATGTTTACCTCACTGGTGCAATTAGGATGGACTTTTGCTCATGGGAGAACCTAGTTGACATGCACAGTATGCAACCTTTTGTTGTTTGATGTAAAAGTCACAGCAGTTCTTGCTCAATAAAGGTCAATACTGAAAACTTGACTTGTCTGGTGCCTTCTTTCCAACTCGGGTCCTTCCCTGGAGTTCAATACTCTGTCCTGAGCAGGGGTGTAGTTGTGTGGGATGAAAAGTTGCTTGAGTTTTTCCTTGGTGTCCTCATTTAGAAGACAAGCTTGAGCTGGATATGATTTCCAATTCTCACAAAACACATTCCCTGTAACCTAATACAAATACTCAAGGTGGTTTAAGCAAATACTTAAGAGCTGTCTAGAGCAGAGGGGAAAAAGTTGCTTGAGTTTTTCCTTGGTGTCCTCATTTAGAAGACAAGCTTGAGCTGGATATGATTTCCAGTTCTCACAAGACACATTCCCTGTAACATAATAGAAATACTTGAGGTGGTTTAAGCAAATAAGAGCTGTCTAGAGTAGAGGGGAACCTACAGAATTCTGCTGCCTTTAGGTGCTTGGGAGGGTTGCAGTTGCTTTTGCTAGCAATGGGGAAATGTCTGAGATGTGCTGCTCATGTCACTCACACTGGGGGTAAAAGTGTTAAGCCCTGCTGTGAGCATCATTTTCCTCCCTGCACACTAATCTCCACCTGTAAGGAGAGCCTTAAGGGTGTGGCAAGTTCCAGAACATTCCTTGATTTTCCTGAGCAGATGACCTGGCTGTGAGCCACAACTGGTCACTGTGTCTTCTGTGATGCTCATTGGGCACTTCAGTGTGCAAAGACCCATTAAACATCTGAACCAAGACCCCCAGTGTCCATCACAATGGAGCAGCCTCTGATTATTCTTTTCCTCTCCTGCCTTAATTATATGGGAACATCCTCCTCCATTCTCTGCCTCAAATGATGAGCAGGTACAATTTGCCTCTAAACAAAAAATTGAGAGCAAATAGGTTCCTGGAAAAGGGAAAGTGTCCCCAGAGATGATATTGGTGTTGTGTATTAGACTAATATGTAAAAATGACTCAGGGATATTTTTTATTTGAAAATAGCTGTAGAAATGAGGAAACTTCCCAAGCCTGAACTGAGGCTGTGTAGGGCTTGGGTTATATCTGTTATGACTGATAAATAAAACCAAGTTAAAGCACTTTTAAAATTTTCAATAGCAAGGCCTCCTAAGCATTGGCTTAGGCTTTATTAAGTAATTTAGTTGGCTTTATTAAGAAGAGTGCCACTTATTTTGTTTCAATCTATATATTTTTTTTATCTTTTTTTTTTAGAGGGCCTTTTAAAAAAAAAAGGAAAAAAGAGGAGGGCCCCAGCTCCAATTTTGGGAACTAATCTGCCTTATTATGGGATTAATACTGTGTTTAGTTCTAT
>NW_008601010.1:0-7957 GCF_000691845.1 Merops nubicus | reverse complement strand
ACAATGAAGAACACTCCTACTGCCTTACTGCCCATAACCAGCAAAGAAATGCAAATCATTCTTAAGCCTGGGTTCAGTTCCCAGACTGCCCTGAAATCTGTTTACTAATTGAGGGTCTGATCAAAATCTATAGTTTGCCTATGCCTTCCAATTCTTTATCCTATCAATAATTGAAGATCAAGTAGTTTTTAATTGAAAGAGTTCTGCATCTTCTTCACTGGAGAAATTGCAGCGAGCCCGCAGCAGATAAGCCTTTCAAATAAATCTGACTGTCTTTGTGTAGCAAAGTAATGAATGTTTCTCCTGCTGATATCAATAATGGAGATCTGCACTCAACAGCTTGCTGCCTGAGTGACGTTTAATTAAAGCAGAGTGAGCAAATTAAATGGCAGCTTCTCTGTAGCGAGCTTAGTTGTGAGTTCCTTGTGTATATGACATAAAAATAACTGTACCTTTGTGAATAAGGAGTTAAGTAGCCCAGTCACCCTCAACTATTGTCAGTGTTTGCAGCAAGTTATGTTAAAATAGAGAAATTCCCCATGGTTTGTGAGACCTGAAGCTATTTTTCTCTTGGATCCAATAAAATTTTTAAGAGACCACCACCACGGAACCCCAAAACTAAACCAGAGACCAGTATTTAACATAAAACTTTCTATTTATATGCTTCCAAATAAACTCTAGACTCTGCTAAAACGTCACAAACTGTGAAGCCAGTGGGCTGCCACCCCTCAGCAGAGAAAGTCAAGCATCTCCAGCACCAAGAGGAAGAAGGGTCACGTTGTAGAGTGAGGTAAATGCTGGAGTCAGTGGTGGACTCCCCAGCACTCCTGGTGTGGGATGACACAGGGGTGGGATCCCAACCTGCCTGGCTATTTTTCATGCCACATTTTATTTTCAGTTCTGGTAGGATACAGCTACAATGACCTAGAGATTATAACTGGTGTTATTTTGATTCTGCTCTCACGTTGGCAGTCCAGCCAGGAGTGCAGCTTCTTGTACTGGGGCATCTATCAACCCTTCCACACAGGGTACCTCCACTTTCCCAACAGGTTTGGGGAATTCAGCCTGCATGGCAGGCAAATTCCTGGGCTGCCCACTGGCATGAGTATGTCAAAATAGTCTCCTTCTCCCCCTTTTCCACCCAAAACATATTGCAGCCTTTAGCTATTACTTAAAACAGCTTTTTTTTTCCCTCTGCTCTAACAGACAAAATAAATTTCTGAGTTTAGTCCATTTCCCACTGCAAATGTTTCCATCAAATCCTAAGAGAAATAAGCAACTGGTTAGCACATTTCTAAATATTTATAAAACTATAAGAACTGATTAACATTTAATGTTGCCAAGAGGTTTTGTCTACTGACATCTGCAATCAGTTTCAAAAGATAGCATAATTCCAGGGCAGAGATGCATAAATAGTATGTTATTTGCCTGTTCTGCCCCAATTACTCCTTCAGACTGTGCATAACCAGTGAAGGGATTAATTACTTTCAGACACAGAAGTTCATTAATCAATATGGAAGGAAAATAATAATTAAAGGAAATTACTGTGAAGATTTATACATCTTATTTAAAGTGGGCTGTGAGGACCCCTGTGACTTCAGGGCTCCAAGACAGGACATTTTTACTATTGGTTTGGGGAGATGCTACAATTAAGAGATTTTCAGTATCCCAGAACTCAATTCCAGGTGGAAACAAGCTGGGAAGTGTTACAAAACAGGTTGCATTTGCCAGGGAGATGAGTCAGGCACTAGAATTTTCTCCAGGTATCAGGGTCTGTTCTTTTCCCCTTCACACAAGGGCTTTCCTCCTTCTGAGCTCAGGATTAAACCTCCTTAACTAATCCAGAAAGGCAGCAAATGATGAATTGTCAATTATTTAGTCACTAGAAGGTAAATCCCTAGAATCTGGATATTCTACCTGCACAAGTTTTCCTCTTGCTGAGTGGAGGGGGAGTGTGTGTATCTCAAGAAAAGCACTCAGGACCACCTTGTGTTTGTCTTCCACATGATGAGATCTCAGCACGATCCAGACCCTGTCTGCCCAAATAAGAGGAAGCTCAGGGACAGGCTCCTGGCTTTCCTCACAGCTGCAACTTGGGTTAAAGTTTCTGTCGTGTCTCCCTCTGCCTGCTTCTACTGCATTGCGTCAAAGCCAGCTCCTGGGGCTTCAGAGGTAAAACCAGGGTTGCCAGTAGGATCCCCACAACCCCGAGGCCATCTCAGCAGGCAAACCCAGGTTTCCATCCTCCCTCTCTCCAGGTTAGCAGCAAGGCAGGGTGGGCTGACAAGCCAGGCTGGACGGTCACTGCAGCTTGTCACTCTGCAGCTCACTGCCATGGCTGTGACTCACACATCTCCTGCAGTCGTGAAGTCTCTCCTCTAGCTGCAATACATTAAAAATAACATAAGGGCTGGGGATAGGGCTGAGATACACTGCAGGGAAAAGTGTGTTTGCTGCTGCCTCTCTGAAAGTGCTGCTTTGAGAGCGTCCCTGGCAGCCTGGCTGCAACACTTGGGAGAGCTGCAAGCTGTGCTGCTTCCCAGGAGTGAAAGGGATGCAAAGGACTAGATGGAGTTTATCTGAAAAAAAAAATCCAAACCAACACAAAACACAAAACCAAGACACGAAAAAGGAAGCAAAAGCAAGTATTGAAAAGTTAAAAGGAGCTCAGAGCTCTTGGAGAAAGTCAGGATGAGACAGTGGTTTTAATAAAGGCCAGTTTAGTGAATGCTCTCTTGGCTTTAATGGCTGTGATGAGTCCTGGTCTGGTGCATAACACGCAGGAGCAGAACCTCTCTCCCAGCTGAAATGCCATGCTAAGCAGTTTCTGCTAGGGCAGAATTTCCAAGGACCATCTCAGACTCAGTGTTGTGCTGTTTGCACCAAGGGTATCCCATAGCAAAAGGAGCAGCTCTCCTGCAATCCCACTGACAGCTTTTAAAAGCTCTGAGCAAACAGCATGCTTGAGTCTCTGGCCCGTGGTTCTGCAAGTACCTCCCACTTCTCACCACAGCTTTCCTAGAGACAGAGTAAAATCTGCTTTGTAAGAGTAAGTTTTAGGAACACATGTAGAAATATCTCCATTAAAAGCAGAAGGGAAATATGAAAAGAAAGACTTCAATAAGATTTGTTTAAGAAAGGGAAAAATAATTTACTTGCCTTCTTGTTCTCAAAAGCATCAAAACCCCCAAGAAGGAGGGAAAAAATTAAGCATTTCAAAATGATAGTGCAATCCCCTGGACAGGAGGAACTGGAATTATTACAGATGTATAGAAGTTCTGGTTCCTGAATAGTTTTACTGAAGCTGCTTTTTCTTCCTCCTGGTGTTTTTCCTGGGCATGTGAAAGCAAAGAATTGTTTTCAGTGCTTCCCTCATCCATTGTTGTTTTTTATAGCTCTTTCAACACTGAAAAGGGAGATGCTTTTGTAAAACCCCTAAAATCTGTGTAAAGAGACACTTCCTTTCTCTCTGAACACAGGCACCAAGGAGAACCAATGCTAATCAACCAATACCAGTCAGTGTACAAATTTAAGTTACCCCAATATCCACCAAGCTAAATATGACTGAAAAGTTTTCATGAAACCATGTAATGGCCATTTTCATATGGGTTTATTTTAAATGGTTTAATTTGCAGCATTTTTCTGGTACCTGCCCTTAGCACAAGGTTGGATTTTATCCATCTTCAGCTAATTGGAAATAAATAGGCACAGACCACAGGACACAGGTTTCAGAATTGCCAGGATTTGCTGCTGTGTGAGCTGTTCCTATTTTGTGCCTTTCTTTAGCTCACACTCAAAACTTTAAAAGGCCCTGACAAGTCCCCAGAAGAAAGTGAATCTCTTTAGTCCAAGGTAGGACCCTGGGAAAGCAGCTCACCCATGCAGCAGAGAAAACTCCCCCCCACATTGTCCTTCCCTCTAGCACCTCACCACAGCCTTTTTATTTCTCCTCAAATATAAATATACAGCCATTGCCTCAAGTCTCAGCTACATCCACAGTCACTCTCTTTCAGCACTGATCTGTCACGTGGAACATCTTCCTACCAATGTTTAACAGCCCCATTTGCACTTTGCTTCTATAATCATTCATTAAAATTTCTTTTTCAGAAAGCAAAAGAGTTCCTGCCTGTGTGCACCCCACAGCCCAGTGAGACCCATCACAAAGCTAACAGCACATTTGGACATCAGGGTCTTCCCAAAATCTTAAGATTTCCATGTGAAATTTTACAGGGCCATCAAAAATTTCTGTCTACCTATTAGTCCCCCCAAGCTTATCAGCAAGAGACAGAAACCAATATCCCATATCCTATTACCCAGCCTTGGAAGAGGAGTTTGATACATGACTTTATCAACCTTTTAAGTGCATTAGTGACACATGACACACACCAGGAATCTGTGTAAGCATTTCTGTAACTTTATTGACTAGCTTTATTGCACATACTTATTGAAGCCTCCTTTATTTCACCCACCCAAGGTTTCCAGAATTATTTTAAATGCAAGTTAAAGGTAACTTTCATTCCCACAACTTATTTTTTTCCCCCCATTTTAAATGCTAAGTTCCAAATCACCCAGGAAAGACACAACCCCTGAATTCATACGTGTAGACCATGCGGCATTCAGGGAGCAAGCCAGTGGGTGCTCTGCAAGCAAACTGATACTCTGCACAGAGAGAAACATCATAGATCATTAACTTTAAACCTCAATGGTCACTGAATTAAATATGTGAGACTGCAATTTTAGCTCAGTCAATCATCATTTATCCTGTTGACCTGATGAGAAAGCTAGACTGCCTAAAAAAAATTTCAAGCCTTCTTCTTCACTTCACTCTCTTCCTTTCCTGCTGCTTCTTTCTCTTCCTTCTCCTCCTCACCAGTCTCCTCAGCAGTTTCCTGAGACTCCTCTGCTTCTTCAGCTGCTGTTTCTTCCCCTTCTCCTTCCTCTTCCTCACCCTCTTTGGCTTCTTCAGATTCTTCCTTAGCACCTTTGAAAGACAAAAGGATGTATTTCACATCTAGGCATCACCCTAACCCCAGTTAAATAGGACTCAGCCCCCACGTTTGGACAGCAGCCAGCTAAGCAGGATGGGGCCAGCAGATCATTTTGCATGAGAGCAGAGACATTTATCTGGGACTTGAAAGGCAGAACAAACCTATACAGCAACTTAGCCCAGATTTCAGAGGGAGTGAAAGATGTTATTGCTCTTTTCAAAATCATGGCTTGGAAAAATATTGATGGTGAACTCCTTGCTTAAGTCTTATCCAAAGACTTGAGTTCAAAAAAAAGATGTTATTGCTCTTTTCAAAATCACGGCTTGAAAAAATATTGATGCTGAACTCCTTGCTTTAAGTCTTATCCCAAGACTTGAGTTCAAAATGGAAATCTTGCCTTTGCTCTGCAACTGGCTCTTTAGCTAACATAATAATTAATCTCTACACTAATAAACTCCTCAAAGAGTTCAATTGCAACAAATCTATTTGAGGAATTTTTACGTTAAATCCTTCAGAGCTATGCAAATGAAGTTGGGAAAAAGCAAGTCTGGATAACATCCCTTTTCTATTTTCTTCAAAAAGTGAGTTTGGTAAATGAATTATGGGGCAGCAAGGAAGCAGCATATACTTTTTTGAACAAGGAAACTATTTAGACTTCAGGCAGTTCTCTGAAGCCAACAGTTACATCCACAGACAGCAGCTGATGTTTCTGTTATCACAGGCTACTCTCTGGGAATTAGTATTTAGCTCAGGGTGACCTTGTTCCTCCTTTTTGAGGATGTCTGTAAGAGGTACATACTGTTTGGTGCTAACATCACACACTACTGAAGTATTACCAGTCTTGGTTTTGGAAGCCTGAATGGAAAATCACCCTGTGATTTCCAGGGGACTATTATCAATCCCATAATCTGCCTGACACTGAACACTGACCTTCTCCTCCACGCAATATTCAGGCTCTCCTGCCTAGGTGCTGTGTGCTTCATCCCATGGTCCTTTGCTCATTTGAGCAATGACAGAGGTCTAATTATCAGACTTGGTCATTAGGATTTCTGGGGTTTATGCCATATGAGCAGGGTGAAGCATGAAAGAGGGATCTGAGAGTAGCTCTAAGTACCTTCCTCCTCTTCTTCTGCCTCTTCACCTCCCGCTTCTTCCTCACCTTCCTCTTTCTCTTCCTCCTCACCTTCTTCTCCTGGGGCTGCCTTGGCTTCTGCCACCTTAGCAGCCTCAATTGTTTCCTCTATTTCAATCTGCTCTTCCTGGACATGACTGGAGTAGTACGTGGGGAAGGTACGGGTTGTCATCAGGTAGGAACTGGACTGGAGGCCACTGTAGGCAGACCTGCCAAAGGTTGGGGCAGTCTGGGTGTAGCCACTGGTGATGCTTCCAACACTAGTGAAACTGAGTCGGGTCTCTTCACCTTCCAGCAGTTTTCTAGGAGAAAAGGAAACAAGAAAGGACTTAGTTCAGCAGATTTCAGCTAAGGACCAAGATACTACAATGCTTAGAGCAGCACAAGCCCTAGACTGCATACACAGGAGTGCAAAATCAAGCCTATAATCAAACACTGTCTTCTTGGAATAATTCAGAGGTGTGTAGTACTGGTGAATTAATACTTCTCCTTGTCAGAAGAAATAATGTGGGGAAAAAACCCTCTAGGATTAGGTTCCTATAGCAGGTGAACTCAGAGGTGTGCTCTGGCAGCCTGCAGGGCTGCACAGAATTTGATGTTATGTGTAGCCATCTAATCAGGTTTAGAGCCACTCTCTCAGTATTCCCCCTTGTGGCATTCACAGAAACTCATCTTGGCATTTGCAATTCTATCCAAGGACAGAACACTAAACAGTAATTTAGCAACAGTTCTACTGTAAAATACTTCCTTTGCAAGAGATTGCCTCTGAGTTAGAAACAAAACCTGTTCTTAAAACCATTGAGGGATTTCTGACTTTGAGAACACAGCCATCTCTTAAGCAGCTCCACTGATACAAAAATCTCTTCACTGCCAGTACAGAAGAGATATTTTTACGTGTAAAGATGGAGAAACTGAGATCATATATTGCCAAGCTAAGAGTCCTGAATGTATATATACTGTTACACTCACTGAAGATTTTGCTTTAAGCAAATATTTTACCTCAAAAGCACTGCTGCTTCCCATGGCAGAAGACCTGATTAAACCCTGACATCTACCTATGCAATTTCTGTTGGAGGAATGATAAATAAAATTAACTCTTGGAAGAGAGAATGGGAACCTGATCTGAGGTCTGGCTTACTACAGCCTTGCCCCCACCATACCTATATGCTGCAATTTCGATGTCCAGGGCCATTTTCACATTGAGCAGGTCCTGATACTCCTTCAGGTACCGAGCCATCTCGCTCTTCGTGGTGCGCAGCTCGTTCTCCAATTTGTTGATTGTATCCTGTAGGAAAGAACAATACTGACCATGTAAAAATTTTTAATTCTCTCACATCTAGCAGTAGTACCTTGCAAGGGATTGCTCTCATCTTGTTAATCTTGCTCCAGCAGACAAAGAAAATGAGCAGCTCTAACTCCAACCTCAGCCAGAAAAGCACCGTCTACCCAATCCCACCTTCCCTGGCTGGGCCTCCCCACCCCTACATACAGCTTAATATTCCACCTCTGCTTAAGAGCCCTGTTTTCTGCTAGCAAGGACTAAGGGGTGCATGGAATTTCTGCATTGCTTCACTTTGGTTTTACGCTCTACGTGCTTGTTTTAGCTTAAGGATGTCTTATTTATAATGATATAGTTAAGGCTCTGTTGGCATACAGATAAGTGATGCATTATATGAAATTGAGTATGACTGTGTTCTCTTACAGGAACACGCATTATTACACCTGCCATGTGGCACTTTGCCTTAGAACCTTTTGATGCCTCACAGCTTAGAGATGCCGATTAGCGTCAGAATTTGTGAGCTAGAAGCAGGGTACCCCCAAACCCCCACCCCCGACC
>NW_008601009.1:35607-81796 GCF_000691845.1 Merops nubicus | reverse complement strand
AACCTAAAGGATTTTATGATTCTATAAAGCCAGGGCAAAAAGAAGGAAGCGGGGGAAAACATTTGGAGTTACGGTGTTTGTTTTCCCAAGTAACCATTACAGGTCATGGTTACAGATGCTTTCCTGGATGTGGCTGAACTCCTTGCCTGCCAATGGGAAGTGATGACTGAATTTCTTTTTCTGCTCTGCTTGCATGTCTGGCTTTTGCTTTACCTATTAAACTGTTTTCATCTCAACCGACGAGTTTTCTCATTTTACTGTTCCTATGCCCTCCCCGATCCCACCCAGGGTGAGTGAGCAAGTTGCTAAGTGGGACTTAAAACACAAGTGGGACTTAGCTGCTGGCTGGGGTTAAACTGTGATAACCAAACATTAGAGTTTCACTGGCTGAGACTAGTAAGCTGGAAAATTCTTCAGTATACAGCAAGAAATATCATGGCCTATAAGGAATTTTGATACAGTTAAATCCAGCTTGATACAATGGGATATTTTTGCCCTAGTAAGCACCAGCAAACTTACGATCACCAAGAGAGCCAAGATCTATGAAACACTTCTCTAGAAAGACTTTGTCTAAGAAGTGATGGCTTTAAAGTAACTGACGTTTAAAATGTTTCTCCTTAAAAATGTTTCAGAAGTTTCAATAGAGAACAGCCAGAACAGCAGTTTCCTCTCTGTTTTTCAAAAAGATGTCCCTGCTTCATTTGGGACTACATGACAGTGGGGTTGTTTTAGATCTGAAGGAATGCAAATGGTTTAGAAACTTCCTGGTCTTCCTCTAGCAGCTATAAGACAGAACAAGAAAGATGATCTCTTTTTTTGAGCATTTGTCACATAATTTACCCAGAGGGACACGGCATCCCTAAGCATTTCCTAAACTTTATTATTCATTCTCTCAGTGTTATTTCCTATGTTTCCCTGTTTTAATCCCTGGAGAGGATTAAAGAATAAAATCCCAAATGATTTCGAACCCAACTCTCTGAAATTTTGAGCCTAACATAGCCATTGAAGCCTGCTTCTTACATGTGCTCCCACTGGCCTGACTGATTACAGAAGGTTCATGTGGAGAATCATCTGATCTTACAGACTGCCCCTATAAACCCTATGCACACTGCCACGATGTAAAACCTATTTCTTAAAAATTTATTTCCTTAAACTGTCTTATCAAGCGAGTGAAGTCATTAAGATCTGAAATTCCAGTGCAATAATCTAACCAGCAAAATCCTACAGATGCTTTTAAAAATTAATTTTTAAAACAACTATTCCTTTCAAAAATACTCCAAACCAAGGCTTCACCTAAAAGGTGCACACTGAACATCACTTCACCTACTTTACCTACTTTTGTCCTCACAAAAATTGTGGTATGAGCTAGAACCCCTTAATACTTGCATTTGCCAGTGCAGGTGACTTTAGTCTAAGGTTGTTCCATGACATTAGTGTTATTAGAAATGCAAATAAATTATGCATCTTTGTACAAATATCAGAAAGACATTGTGAGGTATTAGGAAAGGACTTAAAAACCGAGTAGAGCAAATGCTCAGAAAATAACATTATGACATTGACTTCTATGAGGGAATGAACTGAATATTTTGCTCAGTTAAATATCTTCTCCAATTTAAATTTTATGTTGTGGCTTCAAAACCAATTAGGATACGTTACAGTCTGATGATTTGCCAAATTATCCTCTCTAAAACAAAAGTAGTTTTTGACTAACAGAAGCACAGCAAAACTGCAACAACAGCATTTATTTCCATTTTTATGGTGTTGTATATCTAGGGCTGCACCTCAGTAAAACTATTTAAGCTTATTTGTAAATTCACAGACATGAGAAGGCCCTATCATATAATTATTTCAATATAATGGCTTTTCCATTGACTAGTGCTTGGAAAGTACTTTATGAGTGTATTCATGTGTGACAAGTGACATATATGCAAAAGTTTTTGTCACTCTGCTACAAAATTCCCTAAGTTAAAACAACCATACGCTCATAATTCCCAGGGGAAGAAAACAGCAGTGCTAGAACATCAGCATATAGTAGAAATAAGCCAATAGAGGTCAGCAGTACATAACAGAAGGATCTTTTTAACAGCAGTAATGTAAACTACATTTAAAAACTACAGTAAAAACAATTCTTAACTAATATTTGGTGGAAATTTTCCTGCCAAAAGTTGAGCATTTTTAATAACTAAAAGTATTTTCTTATTTTGAAAACCATTAGTATGTCATGACTCACAATACACATAACACAGCCTCAAAGTTTTGCTAAAACCAGTTTGCTAAGCTCTTGTACTGTGTCATTCCTTGGGTGTTGGTCACGTAAAGGGAAAATTTCTAGTCACACACTTGAGAATTTCACTGCAGGAGAGCTTAGAGTGGAATAAAGAGATAGTAACTCAGACACTCCAGATTTCCATCCCCCTTACTTTAGCAAACAATGTTTTTTGTACAGAGAAATTTGCTTTTACCCCTTGGGAAAAGTTATGTATTTATCTGTATTTCTAATTATACCAGTTTCATAAATTAGATGATTTTTAAACTAAAATTCAATGCATCTTTTTTCTTCATCTTAATTTCCATGAGATATGGATAAGGTCTTGGAATCACACCTGAACTCTGACTTAAACAGGTTTAGAGATTTTTTTAAAAATGTAGACTATCTTTGAGGAAAAATACCGTTTTAAAATAATGGGAGATTGTTAGGAACGACAAGCATTCTCTTTTAATTCAGCTGTAATGTTTACTTATGTCCTATAAAGAACAAAATTTGGGTAGACAAATCCCTTCAAATGGCTATCTACTTTACAAATTTTATATTGTAGTTGACCAAAAAGTACCTGCTTTCAGTCTGGCAATCATGGATTACAGTTAATGAAAGGACTATTAATTTTGTTAAGTAACAAAGGCAGAATGAAAAGCAACAGCTTAAAACAAAACCTTTATAAAGACACAGAATTAATTACTTTTTTCAGCAGGCAAGATTGTTAAAAGCTAATTTGCCACCTGCTGTCATAGAACAAGTCTTGATCGTCTTAGTAATGAAGTAGTCAGACATTTGACTGTACAAGTTAGAGCATATTTCAACTTGATGAGGTCTAAGACTACACAATGAAGCAGCTGCAGATGGAAACCTTACAGCTTCCTAATTTATTAAATACACGTTCCTTGCACCTATTAATGTATGGAAATAAAACAGGGCATGTTTATTTAAAAAGCACGATCCAAGAGGTACTGTAACATGAGAGGAAATGGCCTCAAGTTGTGCCAGGGGAGGTATCAATTGGATATTAGGAAGAATTGCTTCACTGAGAGAGTGGTTGGGCACTGGAACGGGCTGCCCAGGGAGGTGGTGGAGTCATCAACCCTGGAACTGTTCAAAAAATGAGTAGATGTAGCACTTGAGGCTAGCCTTTAAGTGGTTAGGGACATGTTGGGAGGAAGGTTGGACTCGATGATCCTGGAGGTCCTTTCCAACCATAGTGATTCTATGATTCTATATTTTTACACTGTTTTTTTTTACTTTTAAATCAATGAATTTTGATAGTCTTTCCTCTGTGTATCAGCTTATTTGTAATTCTAGAATAACAAAATCCTACAGGTTTCAGCGGATGCTCTTATACCCACTGGTCTCCTGAATGATCACCAGCTTCCACAGAATGATGGCCAATGTTTTCAAAGTGGCCCAGGGAATTAACAGACTTTCTTCCATTACTTTTTTGGTTCATGTGCTCTAGGGTTCTTTGAAATTCAAACATTTCTCTCTTTAACTTTCAGAGTGCAAAGACATAGTTGGAAAGATTAGTGTCGTGCTGTGTGTGCGTTCCTCTCTTCTCCAAGGATTTAATTCACTAACAACAGTTCTGCACCTTGCGGCCTAAGATGAACTACAGACCTGACTGGACTATGAATCAAGATCAAAGTGACATTAGGCCTGGATCATTAATGCTTTCCTTCCAGTTTACATCAAATGTACTGCCACAACTGAGTCATGAGAAGGATCACTTCTAAGGATCACTTTTAGATTGATCCTCCCCAGCTCAGAGTTGATATAACAGACTTTACTCTCATATTTTATGTTCCTGTAACTTCATTGACCTCATGCCTAATTTACCCAATCTTCAGATTAGAATCAGTACCACAGAGTACAGTCTTTCCATAATGGACCTATAATGACAGTCATTTTGGAATACATCAATAATTATGAACTGGAACCTGCAGCCCTTATGCAGGTGAAAACTTGCACTAACTTCAGTGATTGATTTCACTAGTAGTTATAGCCAAGCCAAGATTGCAAGTTTGGGTGTTAGAGTATGAAAGTTTTAATTTCACAACAGTATATAGGCAAAAGAATTCAGTTGTACAGAAAAACATCCACATTTTTTCATAAACAAACATCCTTCGCTTAGTAATAGGACTCCAGGTTCCATTTAATCTAGGCTATATTAATTCAAATAGGTGCTAAAAACAATTACATTCAGCTTTAACACTGAATTTGAACTAGACACCTATTCTATAGCTCTAGCATTTAAAGTATATTATTCCCCTTTTCTTTTAGATTTGCAGAATACCTACATTTGTTGAGGAGGAAAATAAAAATAATAATAATACCCACTGTGTTTGAAAAGAAGAAACAATCTATTTTGCTTTTGTAAGAGTTCAGAATCCAAACAGCTTATCCAGCCATAGATATGGCATCAATCAGCTTTGTTAAAATAACCCTTGTAGAGAATTATCCTTTGAAAATATTCTCAGAACCAGTTAGAACATACATAGCCATAGTTACCAACAAACCAAGAAGTTTTATGTAACAATTAGCATTGTTAAGCAGTTGGAACTCTGTTTTTATTAATAATACAATTTTATTTAAAAATACTGTAATGAACTGCAAACATCTTCCTTTATAATAAAAAGATGCAACGGAATACCTCAAGTCATTATGTGGTTGCAAATGATATCTTGTAAACTCTGCTTCTCATTGGCTGCATTTTGTCCCCTGTAATATAGTCAAAGAAAGTGATTTCATATTCAGAAGAAAAAAAATAAGGCAAGTTTGGTGTCAGGACTTTTTTTGAAGTCAAATACAAGCGAGAAGCAAGTTTTGTAATTTGACAAAAACCTGTTGGGAAGTTACACAGACAGCTTGGTTTTGTTTGCAATTAATTTTCCATAACTGTCCTTAAAGCTTTCATCAAAAGCACTTTTAAAATTCAAACTTAAACCTTAATGTTTCACAGTTAAAACATATCATAAATGTCACAGATATGCTGCTGACCTCACAGGTCTTCACTAAAAGAATTCTATTTACTAGAAGGCACTGTCAAATAGTCAAGTAAAGCATATGTGTGTATATATCTCTCTCCACGCATCCCAGTGTCTTCGTAGTAAATTCTCATATTCATAGACTAATCACAGAAAAGAAACTCTGATTTAGTTTTGGCACAAAATATCTTTCTTGAGTATGCTGTGACGTACTTCAAAATGCTTTAAATATAAATTTTACAAGTTTCATGGAAGAAATCTCCTATAATCTATACAGGTCTCTCAATTTCATTACCCAAATTGTCTAAATACATGACTTAGTTTTCCAAACTGCCAGGACATCATGCTTTAAAAAAACCTGAAAAACAATTAAAAGAATACATATTGAGAACCTGTCTTACTCTGTTAAGTTTTTCAATGGTCTAATTTAATCAACTTAATTACATTAAAATTTCTGCCAAGTAAGGCTATGGGCTGGAGTTACACAAAAAGAGAATGAAAAAATATACTGCACAAACAGAAAGCTTCAAAAGAGAGGTTCAAATGAGAAAACAGCCTTAGGAAGATGCAGTAAGAATACCTTCATTACCAGCTTTCTCAGGCTATACAAGTTTATCTTGTCCTCTGCCAATTTTTTACATCCTAACGCATTCTGATAACTTTTTAAGCCCCATTTCTGCCATCTCAGCAAGTTATAGTTAGAAAACCTTTTCATTTCTTGCATATAGGCTACCTGCTTCCTTTCAGTTATCCCTTATTTTTCCCTCAAACACCCATCTCCCCTCACTCATCAGGTCCTCTGACTGGCTCAGCCAATTTGAAAGCTTAGCAGCAGGATCCTGGAGAGCCAAGGTCTGCACCACAAACTAACCTCTCAGTCTTGATCTAAGAAAGAACCAGTTGGAACTCTAAGCAAACACATCAAGGCACAACAAGATGATGTGGTCATAAAATCTAGTACAGGATGCTCTGACGCTGCTGAAGATAGAGATTAAGGGATTGCCTGGTTTTGGCAAATGGAAGATTGTGTCCAAAAGTTGCCTGGTAGAACTGTCTGATCTGGTGGAAGAGACTGCTGATATAAAGGTAGCAGTATCTGCACAACAGTGTGCCCCTCACAGCTTGGTTTTCCCATCATGGAATTCCCAAAGGAAAATAATCTCTTTTAAGGCAACACTTTCCTGCAGAAAGATTCAACTTTGTCTCATGAATAACCCAAAATGAAAAGAGAATGGAAATCCCTCTAATGGGATACTTTCACCTCTTTTGGTCTATTTACTTCCACTGCCTCTTATATACTTCTTTATTCTACAAAATCAGACAAAGTTGTATTAAATTTGCTGGTACTGTCCAAGGATTTCTGTGGCCTTAACTGCAACCAACACAGAACCTAAGCTGCAAAGACCAGAGAACCAAGTGTCTGAAGCACCATGAAAGACATCCTTAAAATTATTTCTCATAAATCTAGATCTTTGTGGGGTGGGTTAGCTACCTCAAAGCTTCTTTCTTTTTTTAGTATTAATTTAAAACAACAACCAAAAAAAAAAAAACTTACATGCAACAAAGGCAGTCAAAAGATGTAGACAAAAATATCTCTGTTAGGTCAGCATCTTTTATCTGACAGGGGCAATTAAGAACAATGTGAATATAAAGAAATACTGCCATGGTTTACCTTCCAGAATCTGAGAACTCAGTGCTTAGGGACTTAGTAAACTGGAAATTGCATTTAAAAGATGGCTATAGGTCTTTTTTTGTTTCTTTTAATGAACCTGTCCACTAACATTGCAGCTCCTTTCTACTCTTGCTATGTACAATGTCCCATAGCAGCAAGTTCCACAACTGTACTCTACAGAACTTAATTTTGAAGTTCTACATGAAGTACTGCATGAACTGTTTTCTTTTACTAAATGCCTGATAGCTGTAAACTGTGACTCTGTACCAATTTGAGGGAGTAATTTTCCTTTCTGTTCATTCATTCTTTTGTAAACCTCTACTATACCTTACCTAAATTGCCTCTCTCTTAAACTGAAGGAAGAAAAACTTCTCCACAAATCAGGAGATAAAATAGCAGGATGACTCTCAAAGACCTTTGTGTTGAGGCTGAGAATTTTTTTGCTCAGGAAGCTGTTACAGCTTCCTTCAAGAAAAGCCTCTGTCATCACTTTCCTCTTCAGCTTAGACCACAGAATTAGTGGGCGATTTCAGACTACTCACAAAAACCTCCCCAGAAATGTATCAGAGCCTGACACAGAGGACTCTGTACTACTGTTCTGGAAAACCTATGCACATTTTATTTTACTTGCATTATCCACAATACATGAACTGTTTTCTTCTCTCCTAAAGACAGTTTTGATTAATGTTTAATTAAACTTCCAAATACAAGTGTAAACTGTACTTTGAACTCTGTCTTCATTTACACTGACATTTAGGCATGACCTCTTCATGCTAATTGCTTTTTCAAGGTTAAAGTGCAGGTGTAAACAGGAGGCTTTAAAATCCTCTGTACACAGAACACTTCTGATGCATGTCCATTCAAGTCAACAAGATTAATAAAAGGGTTTTTCTTATGCTTTCTTTTAAAAATTGCAGGCTCCTCTCTACTACCCACTCAAAAGAAGTCAAATTTATGTTGAGAAGTAAGAATTGAACACTTCCTTTCTTAAAGCTTCATATTTCCCTCTCTCAAGCTTCTGTTCTTTTTTGAGAAGAGAGAGGTACTCCTGATACCTTGGTTTACTACAATAAAGTGCTTTTCACGAGCTTTGTGGTTTTTCCCGCAAGTGCAGGCACCCCTCTACAGAACAGGGATCCAGCTGCCACTATAGGGACAAGCAGAGTTGATGGCTAAAAACATGGAACAAGAAACAGGCTGAAAGCACTACAGGCAGAAGGATGAAATTACGTTTTTCTGGGATGAACATTTATATAGGACCAGAAGGTCTTTGTAGACATAAGTATGCAGATACAGGGAATACATCAAATGCTCGTATTAAATGTAGTATTTTGAGACCACCTTGACTAGAAGATCCAAATTTTCATGGAAAGGTAATATCTGTTACTAGATACAGTTGGAAAAGTTGTATGTGCAAAAGCACATATATCCCCTCTAACTCTGTAAGTCAGTCTTGATTCACTAAGTGTTCCCAGATGAACACAAAAACCCTATATTGTGAAGCCCGTCCTACATGTTCAGAGCCACAAGGACCTTGTGGCAGTGACCTGTATTCTCTTCTCCCACCCTAGACTACTATTTCCAGCCATTGCAGTTCACACCTCCAGTTCTTCTAGCCTAGAATGATAGAATGCTTTGAGTTGAAAGAAACCTTTACAGGCCATCTAGTCCAAGGGCACTGCAGTAAGCAGGGACATCCCCAACTAGATCAGGTGCTAAGAGCCCCATCAAGCCTGACCTTGAATGTCTCCAGGGATGGGGCCTCCATCATCCCTCTGGGCAGTCTGTTCCAATGTTTCACCACCCTCACAGTAAAGAACTCAAAGTGAAGCCTGAAGCCACTTCTTTCCAAACCCTTTCCTTTTCCAATAGAAAGCATGGAGTCTTTGACGTATGTTCTCAATTTACTCAGTTTCCTCAGAAGGATGTTCTTACCGGGGATGCCCTGTACCTAACAGACCTTCTCATGGCACTTCATGCTGATCAGTAAAGAAAAGTAGGAAAACCAGTCTGGAAATGCAAGCCAAGTAAAGATCAGCAAGAACATAAATGTCCTAAAACACATTTTCTGGAGATGTGGTATTTTTGCCTCCAGTCAAAATTCTGACAGAGCTTTCTTTACTTTTATGGCTCACCCTTGAACAAGGACTCCTAGTCCTTAAATATCAGATGTTTTTGACATGGAAACTTGCTAAAGGTAGGAAGGTCGGGGTATAACGAACTGCAGAAACTCTAAACTCCTGAAAAAGTTCAAGGTCAGGTTGGATGGGACTCTGAGCAATCTGACCTAGTTACTGTAGGGCGTTGCAGTAGATGACCTTTAAAGGTCCCTACCCACTGTTCACAAAACACATGGTTACAAATTTGCTAAGTTTAGGCCTTCTCCTCACTGTTCTGTATGGTTGCTGATATTTAGCTGCTATTTGCCACAGAGCAGTTAACTGCTTAGTTAACTTAGCAATTTGTAAGACATAGCTTCCTTATTAACATCCATTAACACCAGCTAAAATCCCAGATGTGCTAAACAAGGCCACTCTTATAATGCAGTCTACAGCACACAAGGCTTTTTTTTAACTTAACAACTACAGAATAATTGCTATTAATTTGATACAAAAACCTCTGTGGGAGCATCAAGACTTAAAGACATCAAACATGTCAAATTCTGGAAGCGATGTGTGGTAGTGAAGAGGTGAGAGTTGGATGTGGGAGATTTAGGGAGAACTGAACTCCAGCTGTCACACAGGTGGCCCTTTGGCAAACACCTTCAGGTCAGAGCTACAGAAACTAGAGACTCTAAACCTGTGTATGTACCTGAACCTTTCACACTTTGGCAATTCTGAACCCAAAATCTGCTGTAGAGGATTATACCCCTGTTCCGGGCTTGGCTGAAAGAATCGCTCTCTTTGTAGTGAAGCCCTGCAACGTGAGCCCAGGTCATGCTGGGCGATGGAGCATTACTGGACCTCAGAAACCACCATCACCTTACAGAGTCAAGAGCTGGATTTGAATCCCTAAGAGCATATGCATTTATATGGCTTGGGTATCTGCAAAACAGGTGCTCATGGAGCATAGTAAATACCAGGCCTGAGAAACAGCATTCATTCCCTCTTCCTCCTTCTCTACAAAGAAATTACAAGTAATAAAAATCAATATTATTTTGCTTAGATTTCTTTTTCTTCCCCTGCTCTGCCACAGCATTCTTCTTCAGACACGTACAGGAGGGTTTATCTACATTCAGATTTTAGGGAATCCCATAATCTCAGAGCTGAATGAATCCTAATGGAGTAGAAAGATCTACATAATCCTTGCTTGCCAAGCAGCATCATTTTATAACACTGAAGATTTCTATTGTCATTTTCTTCCTGAGATGTTACAGTCTAACTTCAAATTTCCTGAATTCACAGAGGGCTTTTGTTTTGTTTTTGCCATAACTCCTTATTCTAACTTTGGCTGTTTTTTTCCTTAACATTTACTCCAGTATGTCATGCTCTGTTTGAGAGGAGTAATTGGTTCATTCCTTTAGGGGAAAAGCAAAACACATGCAAATACAGTATTTGCACATAACAAACGCACACATTTATGCTTTAAAGCAAAAATAAATAGTCTTTACATCCTCTAAATATTAAGACCACAAGGTCTTTGCCCTGGTGAATACATTGTTTATTGTTTTAGATTTATAGCATTATTGTACCAGAGTTTAACAGTGTTTCTTACTAATCAAGGGAGAAAGCTTAACTAAACTAAGTAAATAACATTAACTCCTGCAAGGAAAGAAAATGCCATTCTGGTTAAGGCAGTGGACTAAGATTAACAAGGTCCTAAATTCTAGATTCTGTCACAGTCTTCCTATGTGACATTGGAAAAGATACATCTTCATGCCCTGTCCTTAACTGCCTTCTATAAAACATAAAAGTAAGAACTATAAAACTATTTGGCAGAACAACATTCTGGTTTTGTGCTGAATCACTGCCTACTATAATGGGGCCATAATTTTGGTTAGGACTTATCTGCCTTACTATAATAATTAATAAATGACAGTAAACTATGCCTTCATGAGTAAAAATATCTGGATGAAGACCAAAGAGTTCTAACTGCATTATTGAAGAAACTGAGTTAAGAGTGTCACATGAATACCGAGAAATGCAAGAAGGATGAGTACCAGCCCAAGGATGAGGGAAGGCAGTGCTGAGAAGTACCTACCACAGATGTTGAGAACTTCAGGCAGTTCACTAAGCCACCTGTATCCCTTCCCACTACCAGCTGAGAGGCAGGGTTTTGCCATGCAGTGGAGTGACTGCATTGCTAAGGAGCATGTGCACACACTCATGCTCCCAGTTAACCACCACTTTGACTCCATCAAACCTTGTGGCCCCACCAAGAGCTCTGGGGCAGCAGTAGTAATTCTTGGCACTTCTGCACAGGCTGGTGACCAGCCTTGAACTGCAATCCACACCACTGTTTACTGTTTCCTTCATTTCCTGCACCATTTCTAAGTTGTTTCAACTAAAACTGATACTCTCATTCCTCAGAGGTGTACTTAAGGGAATTAAATATTATTTCAAATGCTCTGATGACTTGTAGGTGTAGTGTGTAGGCACTGTGTAGAATCACTGTGAGGTGCAGTTTTAATGTGAAGGGGGGAAAAAACTAGTCAAACAAAATTAGTCTTGTACAAATCCTGTGCATGTT
The DNA here is from genome assembly GCF_000691845.1 of Merops nubicus. NCBI lineage: Eukaryota > Metazoa > Chordata > Aves > Coraciiformes > Meropidae > Merops > Merops nubicus. Next base: position 70,182 of record NW_008601009.1, on the reverse strand, counting down.
TTGCACCTGTTTTACTCTCCATAAAATGGTAGATAAATCACTGTATGTTTTCAATATTAATGTTTGCTTATGGATTTAAATTTCCAGGTAAAATTGTACCAAATCACTGCCACATACAAGATGTCACATTTGGTAGAGAGGAAAAAAACTGATAGCCATTTTATTTTCTTTCCTATGTGATTTATTAGTCTCTCACAATCTGGAGGGAGAAAAAAACTGTAATGAATTTCAGTGCCACAGGTTTTATTTGTTAAGCAATTTTTCAAAAGTGCTGAAATACTCCAAGAGTTCATAAAAGCTTCAGAAAAGATAACAACACTCCAAAGCATTAAAGAGAGCAAGAGAGATAGCAGTGGAATGTATAGAGAGTAATTAATTAATTGCTCTGTGCTTTTTTTTGCCATTCCTTCTAGCAGAATCTACAACAGTAGCCAGGATGAGTAGAGTAATTAATGTTTTTTATCATCTGAAATCAGCATGATTACTGGGCATACCTCTTAAGTGGTAATCTAGTCTGACATCCTGCTCTTAATTATTCACAGTCATGATTAAAGTTTATGATGAAATCATAAAAGAATAACACTTGTGCAATACAGATTTGAAATATTTCACTCAGTAAAGGAACAAAACCTGAAGACCATCAGCAAGGCTTTAGTCATAACATCCTCTGCATGAAGTCAAAAGTTCCTTTCCACTGTTGGGAAGGAGCTAAATGTTAGATCTGAAAGCATTCAAGGCACTACTGAAGAAACAAGACTCATTAGATGTTGTTTCTAGCCACACAGAAGGCAGTGCACAATTGTCTTACATGTTGCAGATATGGAGAGACTCAAATGAAAACATCAGGGAATGCAGTTCACCGAGATGCACTTGACATAAATGTGTTTTAATGAGCCATTTTTAAAGTCAGGTTGTTTGACAGTTCATCACGTAATTGCAGGAGCGAACCATAAGTAAATTACTTTTTCAATTTACTCACTAAAAACATAGTAAAACTCTAATTTACTAGTTGTGTCATTTATTTGGTAGATTGCATCATTTATTTTGAGAATTGCAAATTAATTTTCAATATGTATGTAAAGAAATCTATCAAACAGAATGCTTGATGGTGTATTTTCTAAGACAAGCATAGCTGTGTCATGGCAGCCTTGGCTATCACGTTTGCTAGTGCTTGGAGGTGTGGTGCTCAGTGAAAATTCAAACTACCTCAATTTAAGACCAGCAACTTGTGAAAAACCATTCACTATTCAGTAACTGTTAAATACCTCCTATTTCCTCTAAGTTTTCTTTTAGGAAAATAAACATTATTTTATGTTAAATAAGAAGCAAGCCAGGTTTACGCAAAACAACTGAAATATAACGAATTTAAGACAACAAAAAGAGGTGTTGCCTTAGATTTTCTGATTTACTTGTCACTGTATACAGTTTATAATTTAAAGCAATGAAAGTGAAACACAAAACTGATAGCTTGATTCTGCAACTTATCCCTGTGATTTAAATGGAATAAGTAGCGAGAATCAGTATGTGGAAAAGAATTTCAAGCCTGGGTAAGCTCTCTTGGTAGATACTCTACTTTATGATCATACGTAGAGATTGATCAATAGCAAAACTGTACATGTGTTTATCAAACACAATTCTTACCAGAAACTGACAGTCAAGTGACTAAGTTTCAAAAAATTCACTTTTAAATTATGACCATCTTAGTAAGATGGGTCTGAATTTGAATGCAGCACTGACTACCCACTCTATACTGACAGTTCCCCACTCTTGAACTACTGCTTACTTAAATATAATTTAAAGAGAATAGTCATCCTATCTGTCTCTACTATTACAGAGTTCTCCACAAGTACCAATACCCCAAGGAAAACAGAAACAAAAAGGACAAATCCAGATACAAACCACCACCTCATCCCCCTGAAAATGTTCTAACAAACGTTAATGAAAGCTACAGTTCATGTATACCAAACCAAAATTAGGACCTACTACTCTGACCAAGAAGTAACACAAAATTAGTTTTCTAGAGAAGCTCAGATGATTTGTACAATACTAGACAAAGAAAGTCAGATCAGGAAAATAGGGGGTTTTTCTAAAAACCTATGAATACAAATTTATACATTTGGCTTCTCATAATGCCATCTTTTGAATAAGTATTAATAATAATATCAGATGCTATACCATAGAAATCCTAGTAAAAAGATTTTGAATACAGATAATGCTAAGAGTAAAGAATAGATCTTTATAGCTATTAGGAAATATTTTCAGGAAACCATTCTTAACAGTGCTATGAAGGGGTGTTCTTCCCTCTCATCTAGAATATGTATGGAAGCATTTCTAATTCAGCAGTACAATGATGCCCTACTGCATTTATGCCTTACTGAAAACCCACTGCAATAGGTAGTGAGTGTACAAAATGAAAGATGTTAGGCTGGTAAAATGTGCGTTTTGTTTCAAACCAGCTCTTTAACCTCATATTAAAAGTCAAGGGAGAGGGAAAAGCAGAGGAAAGCAACAAATGATGCTGTAAGTTCTGCAGTTAACCTTTCTACAGTGCACTCATACCAAATGTATGATGTTCTGCAACAAATCAGCACACTGTGATCCTATAATTTAGAAGGCATGAATGTGTCAGCAGAGGAATTGATAACAGACAGAGCAAAGAAATAAATGTAGCAAGCCCACATGAAAAACAAGAACATACAGGAGAGTACAAAAATCCTTTGTGTTGACTATTAGTTCTGTGATAGAATAAGCATAAGGACAACTCCACCTTCTCTTTCTGAAATTATCAGCTCTTCTCCCTTGCTCTCCAATGGCTTGTAGTTCATGGTCCTTGGTTTAATTCAAACAGAATCAATAGAATAAATCAGAAGGCATATTCATCCATCTCTGGTATGAAGACAGTTCACTGTTCTCTCTGCTTGGAACAGTGTTTAGATGAGTGTATAAGGAAACTAAGTGAATTGTTCACAATGGCACTGGGAGCACACAGACAGTACTGGTTTGTAATGAGTTAGCTCTAATAAACCCAGGCTGTGACAGACACGTCCTCCCAGCATACTTAAGAGACTCACTGTTGCTCTTTCTAGTTGCTCAGGCAGTTGCTCTAAGTATATTCATTGGAAAGGTGAGTGCACAGTACATTTTCTGGTGAAATAACAGGAAAAAAACCCCACCAAAATGGCATATGAAGTACTGCATTTAAACTGTATTTAGGTTAAATACTTGTAAATTCAATCACTGTTTTGAAAATTTCTCCTAACTTTTCACATAGATATTTAAAAGTTGTCACTTTCTCAAAGTAGTTTATCTTAATAATTTGTTGAGCTCGTTAAACTCACAGATGGTTTCTATTTTTGCAACAATTAATTTAGCAAAAAAATTTCTCTTTTTCAAACAAAATGATGAAAATCGAGCATTTTCAAATGGCATTTCCTCATCTCTAAAACTGTATTAGTTGTCATTGTTGGAAGTTTATCCATTGTGCTTTATGAAAATCTTACAAAGCTAAGATGCCAGATTGGTTTACATGTGTCATCCTTAAATTTCCCTTCCTTCTGACTGGTGACTGATTTCTGAGTTTCAATCATTATCAGAATCTATGGCAACATTTCTGTTTTCATTATAGAGGTATCAAACACTTAATATAAAATATGAAAGCCTAAATCTGATAATACAGATTTCAGTGAAAACTCAAAATGAGTATTCAGGCCTTAATTTGTGCTATACATTCTTTTACCTATCTGTTGGCAAAATTGAGAGGCCCGGAGTTTCTCCGAGCCATTATCAAGTACCCATACACTTCCTTGAGTCAACTACTATAACTGCATTTCAGCTGTAGTAACACTTGGTAACACTTTGACATAACTTTGTTTCCCGAAATAAAAAGGCATGAACCTATTATTTTGCTGAATTTTATGTGAAAACAATTATTTATTTTTCCACTTTGGGCAGTTTGAGCATGGAGAAGTAGCTCACCATCAAGGTGTTCTCTCTTGCAGGCCTGGGAAGAAGCTGTAGAGCCCAGCCAGGCACAAAAGTCACTCTCTGGTGGGCCTTCAGACACTCAAAACATTGCCCTCAGTCTTCCCAAGACTCTCTACAGTAACTACTGCTCTGTCTTTCCCTTCCTCTGTTCCCTCAGTGGCTCCATCTGCTTCTCCTCACCTAGAATGCCCTGTTCCCCAGGCACAACATGAGGAAGGGGCAATTGCTGAGCAGTGCCACCTCCAGCCACAGCAAACCCAGACCCTGCCAATTGTGCATTCAGTATTTTCACTTGGTTTTGAGCCTGAGAATCAAGCCAAGTAGTTCTATCTGTGCCATCAAAAGATTTCACCAAAGCAGTGAAGTGGAAAAATGAGGTGAGGATTTTGACAGCTGGGTGCTAAGTGAAAAAAAAGGGGGAGACAAATAAGAGAGGCAGGGAAAGATAGTGGAGTGAGAGGACGAGGGGCAATGGTTTTAAACTTCAGCAGGGTAGATTTAGATCGGACACTAGGAAGATATTCTTTACTAGGAGAGTGGTGAAACACTGGCACAGGCTGCCCAGAGAGGTGGTAGAGGCCCCATCTCTGAAGACATTCAAGGTCAGGCTTGATGGTGCTCTAGGCTAACTGATCTAGTTGGGGATGTCCCTGCTTACTGCAGGGGGGCTGGACTAGATGGCCTTTAAAAGGTCCCTTTTAACTTAAAGCATTCTATGATTTTATGATTCTAAATTAGTGTTTTAGCTTACTAAGAATACTATTTTCAGGTAATAATCAGGCAAATGAGAGGATGTTATATCTATGTAGCCAAACAGTAATAAACATGTCTGAGCTAAGAAATTCCCCTGATTAGTCAATGCAATAAAAAGGAGAAAGACTAATCTATGCAAATTAAAGCATAAATTATAATATCCGAAGCTGCTTAGTCAGGCCTCCGAAAGACAAAACACGTTTTAAGGTTGATACATAAAGCAGCACAGTTGGGAACTGACTTTTGGGACCTAACTGCTACCTGCTTGCTGCATGTGACCTGGTCTTAAATGGCATATTCTGGTAATACTAGGCTGCTGCCAGCAGTCTTAGCAAAGACAAGAGTCTTTTTAGGAAAGCTGGGTATTTGTTTTCTTCTGGTTTTAGAAGACATAGCTGCAAATATGGCAGGATTTTTGGCCCTTTAAAAACTGAAGGTGTAATCAGAACAGTTGAATTTACTGATTTTAAAGGCATCGTTGAGTAAGATAGACATTATCTGTTTTGAAGAATGACCAAATACTGCAAAATCTACAATATCATCAAGCCAATGCTATTAAAATACTCCATTTTGGATGCTATACTACTGCCCTGGTTTAAGGAGCTCAAATACTCTTACATCTGTTCAGCACATAGGAGTAATTAACAGTTTTTAAAATCTTTGCTGGAGTTTTCTTAGGTTATTACCTTGTGTGATCAATCTTGTCACGAAATTCTGGTTTTTCATACTCCTAGGTTTATTGTTAATGGTAACAAAGTAGCTGTCAGGTTTTGGGGAATTAGGAATGCCCAGATTCTAACAGAAGAAAGCAGCAACTTTAAACAAATACCTGGATTTAACAGAAAAAAGATAATCAAAATAGTTTGAGCAACATGGGATCCTGACCTGCTAGACTCCAAGGTTTTGTGACACATGAGTTTGGGATGTGTTCACCAAAATGACACCCTGGTAATTTTCTTTTACTTAAATTTACTAAGCATTCCTTTTTCAGTTTAAATTAGTTTTGAATAATTTAGGGAAAAACAAAACAGAGAAACAAAATAACCAACTCAGAAACGTTTAAGCTTACGGAAATAATAGACCTTGAGTAGAAAGGTAATATGCTTTATGTTGTTACCCCATGATAACAATACTTTCAATTCTACATAAAGTACAGATGCTATAGTTGATGAACAGACCCTTCTTAAACTGTCAGCTAAGTCAACTCACTAAACCTTGCAAGTTAGCACAGTGTCTGTCTTCCTTTTGGTTAGACTGATTTATAATTTTTTTTTCTTTGGCCAGATAAAACCTAAGTTATTCAAAACTGTATAGATAAGCACAGGCTACAAAATTAATAATAGTTACTAAAGCAGAGTACATATTAATGGCTATTTCTGGAAGCAATAAGGCTTCATCTCACCCTGAAAGTGAACACAAATGTTCAACGATTAATCAGTAAATTAACTGTTAAACTGAACATTGCTTTAAATACTTATTTTACTTCAGTAGAAACAATCTTCCTTCTTGTCCTTTAGAAAAGTAAACTACATCAGTAGTAGTTGGGCTGGAGGTATTCTGTTGCTTTGGGGAATGGGAAAAAGGTATATGAAAGTTTCTGATTCCATTGAAATGGATCATTTCTTTTTTGGAACCATTCCACACAGTACACAATGACCATTTGGTGAGCAAGCTGTAACTAGCAGAACACTTTGCAGTATTTAGTTGAAAAACACGTTTGTGGCTATTTCGTTAAAAGAGAAAACAAACCCTGTAGGGCATGAGAACTAATTTAATGCCAGGGAGATGCATCTTGAATGACAAAATATTTAGGAGTTGTATCGCCATAGGTGTGTTTAATGAGCTGTACCTAGAGTCTGAGAGTGGAAAATAAGTTAGAGCAAACATCAGGACATAAAATGTTGTTGAGTGAGTGGGTTAGTTGTTAGTCATGTCTTTCAAGTGATTTTAAAGGATCAAATGTATGGTATTTACATCACCGATAATTTCCTCTAAAAATATCAGGGACTGGGCAACCAATTTACAGACACTAATCTAGAAACTACCAGTTCGTCTGAAGTAACTTGTTAGAGACACTTGCTATTCCTTGTAACCTAACTACAGCTACCATAAATTAGCAGAAAAAGCCACGGCCTCTGCACCACCTGAGCTCCTAAACCAAAACCTTGCGAAGACATGCTGTAAAACCTGGTATCACTGTTGGCTTGGGGGAAGGTGGAGGAAAAGCCATAGCTGACCAACCTGTTGCTATTCTGGCTGCCATTTCCCTTCTACCTCTGCTGGTACATTTGTGCTGCCTCTTCTGTGCTTTCTGATGTTAATACCTCCTTATGTCTCTGCTGTGCCTTTTTTAGGCAGATAATTTCTCTTTGGCAAGCAGGTGGAATAGCCTGTCAGTGATAGTAGAAGATAAAGCTGGCATCTCTATCTATCAAGGCTTAGCCCCAGGCTTGAGTCAAATTTGCATGAAGCTTTAGGAAGCCTGTACAAGACAGAGAGATATCAATTTTAATTTCTCTTGTATATTTACAGCTGGACTGGCGAAACAGAAAAAAAAAAAAAAAAACACAACAAAAAGAAAAAGAAAAACCAGTCAGGAAGGGCATAAGTTCCATCTGAAAGAGGCCGGTAGAGAATATAAACTATTCCACGGAGTACAGACAAAGGCCAACTCTATAAAAGAACTTCAAGACAGTGTGTGGTAAGAAAGACAGAATCAAATATAAATGAAAATGAAGGGATACACGTGAGAAAAAAAAACCCACACAAACAAACTATGCTGTGGTTGGCTCTGAAATGGTTATCACCACTAAGGAATAAAATCTCAAGGTTAGGATTTCAGAGAAAGAAACTAAGCAAACACATCAACTGTTAAGAAATACGGGGGGAATGAATGCAAAGCCCATGAGGTAGTTTAAACTGAAATAAAGCAGAATAGGAAATATTACAGAAGACAACATACTGTATACACTGGGACACCTGAATCTGGAAAAGATAACAGTGGAGTGGAACTGGAAAGAAATCAAAGAAATCTAAGAAATCTGGAATAATAAATTAATAAGTAATGCTTGTTCACTGCCTTCCTGTACAAGGTCTAAGGGGCATCAAAAGGTGGTATCAAATGGCAGGTTTGAACAGAAGGCATTTCTCCACAAATCTTGTTAACCCGTTACTCCTTTCCAAAGGATTTGTGACATCTACTTCAGTAGAGAAAATGACAAGTTTATGGAAGAAAAATCCATTGACAGCTATTGAATATCAAGACATCTCCTATTGTTTATGAAATCTGAGAGTTGTGATGTGCTGGAAACCATCACAGTATTCTGGAGAAGTATCACAACCTGACTATCCTATCCTCAGAAGCCTTCTTAAATATCTGCAGCTGCCACTGCTGAGGACAGGGATAGATCTTAGGTCTGGATTTGGTACAGCCAAAATCAGGTTACTCAGGCAGTAATGACCTACTTGTGTTCCTTGTTCAACAGATGTGGTAATTTAGTCTCTTTTTAGATCACATTGAGACTGGATCTGTACTTGCACTGAAAGAACAAGGAGCATTTAGATGAGAAGTGGGGAGTGGGTGGTGATGTTAGGATCATAAGTGACAGGCAACAGGATAATATTCCAGGGCTAGTGGAATGGGAAAATGAAAGGCTATTAGTCAAAGAACACCCTCAGGGATTAAAGGTATGCTCATTTAAGTCACTAACACATCCAGCAGCCCAGCTGAAGTGCCTCTACACCAATGCACACAGCCTGGGCAACAAGCAGTAAGAGTTGGAAGCTACTGTGCTGCAGGAAGGTTATGACATAGTGGCCATCACTGAAACTTGGTGGGACGAATCCTATGAGTGGAGCATAGCAATCGATGGCTACAAATTGTTCAGGATGGACAGGAGTGGAAGGAAGGGCGGTTGTGTTGCCCTTTCTGTTAAGAAATTGATGGAGTGTGAAGAGCTGTCACAAAAATCCCACAAAAACAAAACAAAACAAAAAAAAACAACAAACCAAATCAACCAAACAGACACACCCCTCCAACCCTGTGCTTAATTCTAACCTTCACATTAAATATCACAAGTTAGAGACAATGGAGCTAAAGATACAACAGTAAATGTTTCTATTGTGGAAATGCACCATGGAACCCACATAAAATCAAGCCTCTCAATTTTTCATAGTACAGAGAATAGAAGGAAAAAATTGCTGAAAGGCCAGAAAAGAACAACATGAGAGATGCAAGGTGACTGACCTGGGAAATGAAAGAAATAGCTAAAAATATAGTTTTAAATACATATGCAGTTCAGCTAAACAACAGCTCATGAAGAGACTTGGAAACAGTTTTGTAGGAGACAAAAGGTAATACTAAGAGTTGCTTTACATTAGCCCACGGATGTGCAATTAACCGAGTAAAAGACAAAGGCTGAAGCTAGGCTCAGAAGTTATCTTCACCTCTTTCTGAAACTCTGAAATAATTGCTTGAGGGAAGCTGTGGGAAATCTACCCGTTCTGGGATATTTAAAACCCCACAGGGGATGTAACCCTAGAAACAGCATTTTAAGAGGAATTTTTACTAGCAAGTACTTAACACAGTATTTCCATTAATTGCTTTTAGCCTTTTATTGATTAAAACTCAAAATTGCTGGCGTTAACCAGGAAGTTACTTCTGTGGTGCCTTTCCTGAAAGCAGAATTTTTTACAAGGTTAAGTGACATTAGTGCCACCAGGTTAACACTGTATTTGAGAATGCTTCCATACAATGCTATTTCTTAAGCATTAATTAACATAGACACCAGTTTACCCCAACTTTGGATTTTATTTTCTTATTGCTTTAATTCCCCATTTGACCTCTTAAAGCTCAACTTCATCTTATTTCAACTATTTTTTTCCCTTCATCTTTCTGTTGCTCTTTTATTCCAGTTCTTCTGTTGTTCCCTTTATCTCGACTGCTTTCTCTTTTCTTGTCCACTCCTGCACACACTGCCCCATTTTATACTTTTCCATCATTGTCACACATGCCCCACCAGAATCTACCTTTTAGATGCTCTGCTTTTTTTTTCCTCCCATCTGTCCTTCCTTTTTTCAATTATTCTCCAGTCTTCATGGCTCCCTTTAGCATTTTTCTTTACATGCATTATTTGCATTTGGTTATGTAATGCAAAGCAATATCTTAGCTCAGTTTTACACAAACACACTTCTCCTTATGCCTGTCCTTTCTTGTAGCTTCTGTTCAGATAGTATACACATTTTGTTCGATTTTGTTTAAATGCCACAAGGACAGGACTAGGAATAGCTTTGTCATTTTAAGACTCTAGAAAGCAAATTGAACAGGAATAAAAAAAATTCAGTGGGAAATAAGATGCCTTTTAACTGTCACCTTTAAGAAGGTAAAAATGAATAAAAATAATTTAAAAATAGGCTTAGAGGTCAGCTACCAAGGATTTTTTAAGAAATTGTTATCTTTTTGCCTTTAGCAGGTAAGTTATAAACAGAAGACATTTCCCATCAGCAATTCCATCTTTCCAACACACTTTTTTTTTTTTTTTTTTTTTTTTTAGTTTTTATCTAGACTCAAGATGTATTGACAGAGAAATCCATGCTTCTTCAAAAACCAGTTTCTTTTCTAAATATTTAGGGTTCTTAATCCTTCAGAAGAGAGAATCCAGAGGTATCACACATTTTCCTCCCCTACTCAGCTGTTCAATATTGTCTCTATGCACCAGATCTTTTGTTGTCTCACAGTCATTGCAGGTACCTGAGAATGTAATACAGATGACAAGCAAAGAACATAGTCCACTTTTTTGGACATTAGTTGCTAGTGTGGGATCAACACATTTCTGTCTCCTTTTGAGCACCAAAAAAAAATACTAAAAATGCTAAATGAGGTTAGAGCATCAACAGAATACAAAATAATTTAATCTCTTCCTGGTATACAGAGCAAGCCATCCTATTTAAATGGGTTTAGTCATATCTGCACAGAGAGATGCTGAGAGAAGCTTGGGTGGTCCTGGATGGACGCAAGAGGCAGCTGGGGGCTGGACTCTGTGCCACAATGCTGCCCGACAGTTGTCGCACCCTCCATTCTTGTTCAATTTGCACTTGAGCACTCAAGTTCAACCTTTCAATTTAATTTCCCTGTTCAGGATAAAGACAATGAGAGGATAGGCTGCCGGTTCCTCTTTCTTTCAAATTCTCACCCAGGATTACTCAACAGCCCATCTCCGATCAGCCAGAATAGCATAAACAGTGCAATTTTTGAAATCATAGAACATTACAAATATTTGACATTTTCAATGCATATGGTGACAGCTAAAATAATAGCATCCTAAAAGAAGAGGGAGAATAAAAGCAAAAGGAGGAATGAACAAAGACTAGTTAGTTGCCCTTCAAAAGAAAACAGAGGAAAGCAAGAATCCCATATTAACACTGCTTTTCACACACTGAAACTTCAGTCCAATTTCGATGCCATTCTCTGACTAGTAACAGAGACAGGCATAGTATTTCAAACACACCCAGCTACAGTTAGAGGGCTCTTCATGTAAATAAGAAACTACCCTCCAGCAAGTGCCTCACAAGAAACACTTTCTAATAGATGCTCAGCCCTAGGTCTTAGCTAGCAAAATTAAGTAGCTGTCGAAACAGGTTAACTGTCATGCAGAAAAGAACCATGTACACAGTTGCACTGTAAAGACAAATTACTAAACAAATTTGATGTCTAGATAACTCTCCATTTTGAATTCAATTATTTATTCAGCTCAGTGCCTTTATTTAAATGGCAAATACTAGGTTTTACTTTCTTAACACCAGCTACAAATAAGAAATGAAAAACATTTTGTGTAAAACCCATATTCTCCAGCAAAGCTACAGGTAGAAGATACAGAAGCAGTATATTGCAAAGAAAAACACCAGAAATGTTTATAGTGTCTGGAATAAAAATAGACAACCACTTGTATGGATTACTTAAAAGCATCTTTGTACAGGATCCAAGCACTTACAACAGCCCTGAATTTTTACTGTTGTCCTTGCCCCTTTTATCTAACAAGCAGCAGAAATTATAGCATGGCAGAAATAGCAAAACATTTTTCTGTTATAACTCCAGGACCTAAATGGTCTTGAGCTGTGACGTGAGCATTGGCACACCTACGTGTATGAGGAGGGAAACGTTCATTTACTGCTTTCTGTATGCTACAGTATCGCGTGATAACCACATCTTGCACCAATCTTGATGGATCTGCAGTCCACATTTGAATTAGATCTGTTTGTTTTAATTGGAACAGTGGAAGAAAAGATGTCACTCATGTTCAGTGAAGCCAGGGACTTAGTATGTAACATTTCTGCAGACATAATTACATCAAAGCTGGGTAAAATTAAGGACTTAAGCCTTTATAAATAGAATTTCTAAGGCTCTAAAAGGCCTCTTAATGGTTTTCTTAGTTTTTTAAAAACAAGCTCTTCAAAAAACAGTGTTTTCAGCAAAATCTGAAGACAGGGCATGTTTTTACAAAGGGAGATAATTCTTTCAAAAGATTATTTAGTTTCCAACAACACGAAGATGACCTATGTCATAAGGCAACATACTTCTGGGATCATGACAGACACCACCACTTCCCCCGCACCCTCCAAACCTTTATGAAATTTTGATACTTTCCTCCAAATCTGTGCCACAAATAATGCATTTCTGACTTCTATGCAAGGAAGAGTCAGCTATTCATCTAATGTCCAGCAGGTTTCATGACTTTTTCTTCTAAATTTCATGTAAATTTTATGTAGCCAGGTGATGCTGGAGCTGGAAGTACCATTGATTCAATCCTGAGAAACGCACTCACAGCGAAAGAGAAGCTGGTGGGGACTGTATTGCTTTCTGTATGCACTTAACAAGCCTTGCATGTTATCAAAGATATATATGCTGCAAAAAATCTCTTGTTTAACATCTTTAAACGATTAGCATGAGTATTGTGATGGATTCAGAAAATACATTCCAGGTTGAGGTCAATAGCAGCCCCAAAAGAACATGATTTTTTTTTTTTTTTTTTTTTGTTGCCCACTGTAAAACCCTTTCTAATGAAACAGAAAACAATATTGAAATCCAATAATATTACTCTAGGTAGCAATATTTGACTGGCTGGCTCTGTGCTTAGTTGTCTATGTATTTGAGCTGTTTCTGCATTTGAAGAACAGAGACAGAACTAGTAAAGGCTTTTCTGCTTTTGTGTTCTGCTGAGCTAGTGAAATCATTCAAGGTTAATACAATTAGATGATGGATAAAGTTCTTGATAGATGGGATTAAAATGACACTGAAAAACGTGGTGCTCATTCTACTAAGATATTTCTGCATCCAGCACAATTAAGGGAAGTACAGATGTGAATATGGTGGTAGCTGCAAGAAGAAGAGAGGACTTCATACATTTGTAAGCCACTACAAAAGGCATGTGAATGGAGACAAGTGCTGGTAGAGAGATCTTCTTTCTTCTCATGATAAAGAAGGTCAACTCAAGAGACAGCATTCATAGACCATCAGGCCTGTGAAATCCAGGAATGCTCCTGGAGTGGGATTTGCCTGTGAATTCCTTCCCTGTTGAAAAGAACGGAGAGGCATTGAGGATGGGGCACTGCAGCCTCCAGGGACCAGAGCATACTGTGGAATGAACCTACTCACAGGCTGGACAAGCCTCCCAAAATGCTGTGGACACACCTTTTTATGAACTTTTAAAGAAAATATTAACGTAAAATGTGCCTTTTGGCTTGAATTTATTACATGAGCTATTAAGTCAAGTACTTTTTAAGCTCAACTTATTTTTTTCCTCAAAACCATCTACAAACAATACAAGTAATGTTTACAAATATCAGGAGGTATATTAGAAACAAAGTTATGTTCCAAAAGAAATTACACAGAACAATATTCTGCATGCAACTCTGTTGCTGGCCCTCTGTGCAAGTGTGAGTTTTCCTAAACCAGATCAGACACAGAAACAAAACGGAAGTTGATGAGGTTGCTTTGATCTTTATCTGCTAACCTCTCATTTAACAAACATCAGAACAAGAAAAGTATTGGTAAATGTATCAATCCAGCATGGGAACCTACACCAACTCCTTACCATGTGAATTCTCCAATGTCTACGATTACTGTGTTCAAACTGAAGCTTTGTTTCAGTTTGCCCTGAAACAAAGGGCAAAGCTTGCAGTATCATAAGGACTGGAAACTCATCTTTCTGTCAAACCTGGCTTAAGCTGGACAACTGATTTTGAAGTGATCACTTGCATCCCACTACCTGCATTCAGAGATGCTTTGACTGCAAAGGCCTCATTCCCTCAGGGGAGACAGATGGAAATGAGCCATTAATTATCATTAACATTTTTAGAAAAAAAAGGCAAATCTTTATAAAATCTCTGAATCCCTGAGGGAAAAATGTTTTTTCTTCCCATGCAAATAGAGTTAGCAAATCCACAGTACTACATGCTTTCTGATTGGAAGTCTTTGCCAGCAGTTGTAGCTTTACAAACTACCAGACTGAGACTCCTATCCAATCACAGATGTAAACTACATATATTTTTACTTTTTTTTTTTTTTCCTTTCTATGCCTTTTAATAATATGCTAAAATAGATAGCAGCTTTCCATCATAACAGTAATTGTGCCATGATTATGCTAATACCAAGCACCCCCAGAAATGAATCTGCTGATACAGTTTTTATAACCACTCTTCTTTCTTAAATTAGAGAGGAGTTATGTCTACGTGGTGGTTTTTCCTTAATGTCTCTCATCACAGATCACAGGCACGACAGATCTCCAATTTAGTACAATGACACCTCCTGACAGAAAATTACATTTATAAAGCTGGAAACATCCTCTATGTTGACAAAGAAAGCATACCTCGCTACATCAAGGAAAGAAAGAAAAACCTAATATGGTAGGAGTTTTCAGCTCCAGTATGCAAAAGGCAATTCCTCTTAAATAAGGACAGCTCAGAATTATGATTTACATGTTCCTATTCACCTCTGGCCATTGAAAAAAGAATTGCCGAATTGCTCAGATTTGTCAACAAGTGACCATTATAAATAAGATGGTAAATGCACATATTCATGTTTTCGGTTCACCATGGCATTTTAACAAGCAGATCGCATTACAGATTTCCCCACTTTCATTTTATAAGAGTACTGATGATCTTAATGTTTACACTTGAAAGGAAAAATAAAGAATAATAAATGTCCATCACATTTACTGAGGAATTTTGTGGTTATGGTTATAAGGAGGATTTTTCCAGAGGACAAGTATCATTCTGGGTCTCATCCAAAAGGACTCCAACTCAATCAATGACCATAATGCTTCACTTCAGGACCAAACTGAATGTATCCATCAGCTATAAATCCACGTAGGTGATGCATACATAGGTAATGCTACCAGAAGGGTTTCCGATGGGAAACCTTTTAAGCAGATTCTCTTAGGCTAAACATAGGCCTATTTAAAGGGACCATTTTAATGGGTGTAAGAAAAAATGCACTTAATGCAATACTAGGACCAAGACATCCAAGTACTAAGATACTTGACACAATATATTCACATTATTGTTTTGACTCCAACAGAAGAATAAGCCATGTTTGTTAGCTTCCCTACAAAGCTCATGAAAGCAACCAATGCTTCATACAGGTATCTGTTTTGAGTTGCTATGAACAGAGATGGATTTGATAACTTAAAACTCCCTAAAGAAGAAAGAAGCATGTTGAAAATCCTGCTCTCCTGCTAATCAGCACTGTGAGCAGAGCCTTCTCAGAAAAAAGGCACGAATATTACTGCTGCTGCTTCCTTCCCATATTTCACCTGGCTCTGGAGAGCTACGTGAAGATATATGGCAGCAACCCTTCTAGTCTCTGAGACACCACTTATCACCCATTCAGATGAGTTTTGACACTTGAAGAGACCACAAGGTATTTTATAACTGGTACTAGGTACAAAAAAAAAAGGACATCACGTTGACTTACAATGCACAAGGATATTCTAAGGGCAGGTTTTTTCCCCTGTGTTATTGGCTTGGCGTGAATTTTCTTCTTGGTACTGCCACCCAGTCCACAAAAGTCGCTGATTTTTTTTCCAGCTGCAATGGGCTTTATATCTTTCAGTCTCTTCATGCAAAGCCTGATGGGCACACTTGCTGTCACAGAGGGAACAAAGCAGTTATTCACGAGAGATGACAATGATCTTCTGAGATTCAGGGCCTTGATGACAATGATCTTCTGAGATTAGATCTTCTCTGTTAGATATCCAGTTACCAAATTATTTCATTTCACTATTCTGATAACACATGGTTAAGGATCATCTGTCAGCTAAACAGGTGAATCCCTTAAAAATGGACAAAATTCAGGATCTTGACTTCTGCCCGTAGGATAATCTGATGCAGTATGGAGAAATTACTGGAGAGGATTAATGTGAACAGCAATTCACTGAAGCATATTTGTAAACAAAATTATGATACCCAGATGGTTTCCCTAAAAACTACAGTTATTTCTGACTCAGACTTGTCTTTAATGGCTATCTTCAGTTAGCATCCTTCCAAGATCAGCTTCTACTAAAACAGGCTGCACATTCTATCCAGGCACTTACTACACCAGGTCTGGTTTTCATTACAAATCAAGATATTGCATTAAAAAAGCTTATAGTTATTTTTCTGTTTCTGGAAGGAATGATGATCAGCAGATGACATTTCCATCTTCTATTTTTTCAAACTGGCTTTAATATTTCTAGAACCTGAAGAGACTTTTGCCTATTTAGAAATATTTTTTTCAGACCAAATTAAAATTATTTATATTGGGCAAAGAGAAGCTAACACCCTAAGTCCATAAATTCACCTGTGTACTGCAAAAGGTGTGGACGGTGAGTGGGGATTTAACAACAGCACGTCCTTTGGAGGTATGTAGAGATGGACTCTTGGTTTGCTTTTCACAGCCTTATTCAAAAACACTCAAAGATCCCACATCACTATGACTCAACATCTGTGTTGCACGGCTGCTACTCCACTTGCATCTTCGTAGCAAGATTCTTGTAGAGCTCCACAACTTTTCCCTCTCTGGACAACACCTATTTCCCTCCTTTTGTCTGAAGCTATAGTCAGCTGTCTGTTCCCAGATTTAAAGTTCCTGGCTAATTGCAAGGACCAGCTCCAGGAAGGGTGGATTAGGAGCCATATAGCTTGCTCTAAAGTCTGGAGTTATTCCATAAACTGCTTGCAAAGTGATACTCCCTCTTGGTTTGCTTGTGGGACCGCTTCAGACTTTCAACTCAACACATATTCCCTTCTGGATTCTGACAGAAAGGAGAAAAAAAAAAAAAAAAATAAAAAATTTAAAAATAAATATGATACTCACAAACAACTGTGATTGATTCTGGTTAGCCTCAAGCTTTCTGCAAAATTTCCTGCTCTGGCACCTTTCTTTCATAGCTAAGAGCTAGGATTTGCCAGAGCATCTAATTTCAGTGCCTATACATCACTTTCAAAGATAAACCTCTGCAATGGAAGAGGGGACATGAAAAACTATGTACAACATGCCAACACAGATGTATCTCATTCCTACTGAAGTGATTTTTTTTAATTTAAAAAGAGCAGAAATCTTACATTGAGCATCAGTGTTAGATCACTTGTGAAAGCAAGGCCACAAGGTTACATGACATTTTATCTTCATTGGTATTTGGCTGATGCCAGAAGTTTGAAGGGTTGTTTTTTTTACATACAGATATGGAAGCTGAAGTTACATTTTTGATGTGCAGTCTGGGAAGGGTTAACATGAAAAAGAAAAAGCAACTCCAAGTTAAAAACAAGGAAGAAACTCTTTTCAGACAGACATATATATCATGAGCACAGGTACTAGGACTGATAAATTTTGTAGCCTCACAAAATATATGGAAGACCGTGTGTCTGGGAGATGGAGCAGACAGGACGGTAGGTTAGTAAATATGTTATAAGCAAGAGGCCACTTCTTTTTTCTGTATTAGGTCTTCTCCCTTTCATCATGGGAAGACAAGAGCAGGAATAAAAAAAAAAATTGTATTCTGCAGCAGCAGTGCTGCTGATACAGAGACAGGGGCACAGAAGCTCACAGTGGTACAGGTACTTTGTGGAAACAGCCAGATCCTATTTTAGTTTTTCATGACTGGCAAGAAAGCCTTTTCCCCTTGGTTCCAGCTTCCCAAGCAACACAAAAAACACAAGTGACTACAGCTTTTCTGGGGCAGCTATACTCATAGTCCCCTGAAGTATACATTACAGTACTTGAAATTCCACCCAGAGGATTAACTACTCATACATAAATGCTGCCATTTAATTCTCCAATTCAGATAGGCAGCTTTCACCCTGAAGAAGGGGAAAGCAATCAACCTCCTAAAAAACATCTTTGAGTACACACCTCTTGGGAAATCAGCTTAGATCTTTGCTTTTGTCTTTCTCCTTCAGTGCCCACTGTTCATTTGGAGGACAGAAGGGAAATTGAAGGCCAAAAGATTATCCATCCCTCCCGAACTGCAAAAGTAATAAAAAAATGGTTCTAAGATATCTTTTAGACCACATACTCTCCTTTGTATATACTTTGGAGAATCTGTCCCTGTAATTCTTTTGTGGAAAGATGAGTAAAACTGAACTCAGACATTTCCACGATTCTGAGGGTCCTACAGTTGTCTGAGCTTTCTGACAAACAGGACTTCATTTTCCTTTGAAAAACCTCTGACAAACCTGAAGGTCAAGAAATTGATCAAAATCAAGACTCAAAACCTCTGATGAGCATTGCCTCTTAAAGACTGAGATATCAGGACAGAGCTCTTGAGAAGTCTGGCATGGAGAAGGAAGGCAGCCCTAAAATCTGTGACTTCATGCTCAAGTTTGAGTACAGAATTCTGAGTTCTTTAACTAGATGAATGACTACGAAGACAACTGTCAGGACACAAGTGGCTCCACCAGCAGTAACCTGTTTAGGAAAAGGATGCAAAGAACCTTCCACGCCTGGGCCAGTTACAATATTGTGTACATACTGTACTTCCTCTCCTGGCCAAAGCAACTCTGTGTGGTATGAAAAGTTAATTAACAACACAAGAATGACTGAAGTAGGCATCTTTGCTTTCTCCTCTGGCTTTGCCCTCCATGTGAAACCACTGCTGCCAGCATGAATTGAGAAAGACTTGGCAAAAAGCAAGAGCTAGACATGGATTACAAATCTGAATTATTAGACAAAAGTGTTAAATGAGAAGTCTTTAGAGCTGATCCACTGAGTATTTATAAAGTATGGAGAGACCCTTCATCAACTCTTTCCTAATGGTAGTGATCCATGGTTCTGACCCATCTTTGCTGTCACTGCTCACACTGCATCCCTCCAACTATGAAGTATGTCCAACTGTTTCTTTTTAAACAGACTGTAAACCTTTGTGCACCAAAGAACAGCATGTGTTACTGAAGATTACAGGTTTTATTCAAATATTATACAAGATACACACTACATGCATCAAGCTGTGCTGAAAGGAACCATTGCAGTTCAATTACAGTAATTACCTCTCCAATGGCTCTGAGGCCAAAAGGTCCTCTGCTTTTAGATTACTTGAACACTCTCTAAGCTTCCACAAAAGCTATACTATTCACCTTTAATTAATTCAAATACCATAGAAAAGAATGCTCGCTGCACCGTGAATTGGGAATATCATTTTGCCTATCATCTACAGCTACTCTGAATT
Source organism: Merops nubicus (assembly GCF_000691845.1). NCBI lineage: Eukaryota > Metazoa > Chordata > Aves > Coraciiformes > Meropidae > Merops > Merops nubicus. The sequence goes on along the minus strand of NW_008601009.1, from coordinate 50,749 downwards.
TCATAAGTACATAACATAAAAAGTGCTTAGGCTCAGTACAGACATTCTTACAAAGATCCACCTAGCCCAAGATCCTGTCTCCAAGAGGTGCCAAAACTGGATATAGAAACAAGTGTGAAGAGAGGGTAATGCTGTACCTGCCTACCATACCTACATTTCAAAGCACTTTGCAGCTGAGGGAACTCCTGACCCACAGCTCATACCCCTTTTTAAGCTTTGCAAATTAATACTCACAACATCCTGTAATAAAAGTGTTATCTCTTAGCAAATATGCACTATGAACAACAACTTAAAAAAAAAACCAAACAAACAGTCCAAAACTTAAGTCTGCCACCAGCTAATATGTGGAGTCAATGCACAGAACACTTATATCAGGCTTTCTGGAGCACCATAAATGTTTTGTCATTATGTTCCTCACTGGTACCCACCTTTATAAGATGAAAGACAGGAACAGCACATTAGTACCTAGCACATTTAAACATATTAAGTTTTTAAGACAGCTTGTACATATTACATTTACAGAGCCAAGACAAAAGAAAACATTTCCTGACTCAAAAAAAGCAAATCAGAATAACAAATTACACTACCCAAGCTTAGAACAAATAACTTATCTATTTCCCAAGAACTGCCGTGTGTTAGAGCAATGAAGGCTGACAAACTACAGCGACGAATAACCTGAAGAGAGTTGTGTGCAACTCAAATTAAGATCCACCCACTGCCATGCTGGAAAATCTCGTCCTAGCATCAGCACCAAAAAGTGAAGGTCTAAGAGCTGATTGTGCCGCTCACGATACACGTTCCTCTGGGAAACACACTGCCTGTAGCTCCACAGAGGCAACAAGGAATAAATCAACAGCCAGACTTTACCATTACACCCATGGCTTGGGGCCATGGTACAGTGTAGTAAGATGGGGTAAAGGAATAAATAGATGAAAAAGGACACACTGTAGAATGACACGTAGAATAATCTGGAGAACACTGAATGAAGATGCAGATCATTCCAGTGCTGAGAAGGAGTCAATAAGAGAATAACAAAGTCTTTGCAACTCAAACTAGTGATAAAGTATGTTTGGAGTACACATAAAACTGCAGAGGTCAGTTTTGGTATCTTCTGAAACCAGCTGTTGACATTATTATAACTATTAGATAACATAATGCATTTTTTTAACCTAGTCAATTTATTTTTACTATTCTTGTTGTATATTTTGCTCAATAAAGTAATTTATCGACTGTTTTTATTAGACAACTTGAGAGACAAAGCAGATTTCCACTAAGTGCACTGGGGCACTCATGCTCTTCAGAGCACAGATTTTCATCTCTCAGATCCAATTCTCCCATCTAGTTTCTGCCTCATAGTCCAATGAGGCCAGTCTTTCCTAAACCACGATTTCAGAGACTTTGTTTAACTCTTGTCAGGAAGAAGTATAGAGCATGTCTATGCCCTGGTCTATGCAATAAATACCAGACAAGATACCATTCTGCTTTAGCACAGCAATATTAAGGAAGAGACTAATCAGGACTTTTCATAATACGAGCTCTTTGACTCTATGAGATCAATCACAGAGTTCAATAAAGCTTCCAATAATTCTCCATCTTGAGTTTAAGGAGACACAATGAAGCTCATAGTAGGAACAAGTACTAATTTAAAATGGCTAGACTAAGGCTTTCCCCCCCCCCCCCCCCCGTGTTGTTTTAGTCAGTGTTTCTATGTTTAGAAATTAGTGAAGCATACAGACTAGAATGATGCTATTAAAAGAAAAACACAGTTTAAGGAGATAGCAGGAATTATCTAAAGGATGCAATTAAACCTTTTGCAAATAACATGCATACCTGAAAGGGCACCATAATGCATTTTTCAACTTGCAGTACAAGTTAAAGTGAATAGGTTTAGCACTTAGCTCTTTTGAGAGAGCAAGAGCACTTAAACCACTTCTATCCAAACTCGGCACAGCCTGATCCAGCTGGGTGCTCTGTTACTTGAGCAGCAAAAAAGAAAATCTCCAGTCCACCTAACAGCACAGTTGTTGCCAGAGCTACCAAAGGACTACCGCCATATATCTACACAAGGCAGCTCATTTAGAAGTCTTCTAAAGCCCGATCTTCTCTGAAATGTTACTGCAGAACACTTTGAGACTCTGTAATTGCTTCAGAGAAAAGAGACAGTTACAAGATTGTGCTTATTTGTAAGCCAGCGGGCACCTTTACTGTCAACAATTTCCATAATGGGTAAAATGATGTTGTATGGAGTTGGCCCCAGTTCCTAACCTTCATTTTAAGCTTTTGTGGTGCAGTTTGCAAGCACTGGGACAGCTGATGGCTCTAGTTTTTCCAGTGTTAATCCTGCCCGGTATGTTATCTTTCTGTCAGCGCTGGCAGAAATTGAAAGTCAGTTTGCACATGTAGCACCTGAGTGTACTCAGGGGCCCTAATGGCCCTGCCACCCCTGGGGTTCCCCCACCAGTGAAAAAGAAATGGCAACAGCTTCTTACTTGTCAAGAGCAGCACGGGGCGATGACCTGATCTGCTTCCAAACTCTTCATTGCCAAGAAGCAAGAATGTTCCAAACCAACTGCTAAATTTGAGAGTTGTATGTCATAGGATGCTCTGATTCCTTATTTGACCTTTCCTCTGGTCACTACGCCATTAAGCAACCCCCATGTTGTTTATTATTTTACTGGTTTAGTACAGTAATCTACCTTGTGTAAAAAAAAAAAAAAAAAAAAAATCAGTAGCTGATTATTTTTCATCAATACTTTCAAAATAATAAATCTTGCAACATGTACTAAAACCAATATTTATGAGAACTCAACAGCAGGGCAGAAACCACACAGAGTCCTTACCAAGATAACTCCATTAACAGCTACTAAGAAGAAAGTTTTAAAGTGAAGAGGGTACTTAATATCATCGAATAACAAGTATTACTCAGTTCTTTAATCATAAAGGTATTTCAATTACATTTGCACAAAACTTTTACCAGTTCCAAAAAATTTCTCTCAATATCACCTCCTCCTTTTACACACCATTCAGACAATTATGGTGGGAATAGTTTCACTATTATTCTGGAAGAGTGAGGAAACCTTTTCTCTCAGAAAAGATTAACATGCTTCATTTCAGTCTTTGCATTTAAAGTAGTATTTTTAAAATGAGGTGTTCAAAAAGATGTCTGTTTTATCTACTTTCTTAATTTACATCTTCCCTTTTAAAAATGTATCATTAAGCTCCCGAAGGAGGGAAAAAAAGAAAAAAAAAAAATCATTAACCCGAGCGCCATCACAGAGAAGGAATGATCTGAACAGGAGTACTGAAACAGCGCTCAAAAACGTCCTTGCATTGGCAAGGTCATGGCTGTGCCACGGCTGGCACTCTGCCGACTGGACATTGCTAAAACCACCAAGTAGCAGCCTGCTTTTCTGAGGAAAACACCACCAGGCCGACTGAGCACATTTTTTCTTTTGATACATTTTGGATTTTAGCTCAAGTTAAATGAAGTGTACTGCAGTCTCTTCTGCTTTCTCTCTCCTCTGAGATTTTTTTCCTAGTGAAAAATCAATGTTCATGAAAGCTGCAGGATGAGAACTTTGGAAACTAACGGCCTCTAATTATCTAAAAAAAGGAACAAAAATCTGTCCTCCACATTTAATCCCAGGAACGTCTCAACCTTTCTTTACGAGGATCACTTCCCTAGCAAGGAAAAAAAATTAGTTCAAGGAAACAGTTTGACCTTGAGCTTTTTGCTAAGCCTCTCCCACTGATGCTAATTATTGCCAAACCTGACAAATCTTCTCATGGTAGTGTCACCTTGCTGTTAGAAAATACACTAAAAGCTGTCACAGGAAAGTAGTCATTGCAACAAACAGCTCATTCACCAGGGGTCTGAGTACAATACAGTCTAAAATCATCTTGCTCTGAACTAACAGCAACAACAAAATATTTGAAAGCTTAGATTGATCTTTTTCTCCTCTGCTCCCCAGCACAAATGATTTCTACTGACTGTGAAAGAAAAAATGCTTAACGAAAAGCAAGGAAGCATTCTACAACAAAAGACTCCCCAAAAATGTTACCAAGTTTTATGCTCTAGTGGGATCTGAAATGGAAATGCAGAGCCTGAAAAAAATATATCTGGAATATACTGAAGTGAAACATGAAATCTAGAAACTTTGATTTTAAATTATTTCACTCGTTAGACCAGAATAGAAATCATCTGAGAAAGCTACATTGGAAAAGTGCATGCATTGACTTCGTCTGCTGCTAACTCAATTCCAAAGTTTTAAATATGCGTAGCTACAATCATATCTTCAAATTGACGGTTTCCAGGGATTTCTCACACTTCAGACAAACGCCTGCAATTTCAATATGGAGACAGACACAGTCACCAGGACTGCAAAGAAATTTTCCCAGGACAGGGAGAAGGGACATAAATTTATCATATGGATATTTGTAAATGTAAATCTAGGATAGATTTCTACAAGTATTATAACACAATAAAGCTATAATTTAGGTGTGCAAACTGATGCAAACTCATACATTCCTGTGATACAGTGTACCTGCTGGCTGACTACCTTCAAAATAATTAGGGTAAAAATGACTTAAGTTCTCAGTTCTACCCATACGGCTTACACGTCATTAGAAAAACAAAGTGCAGAAGTTTGGAAACATTCCAAAAGGAAAATCTGATAATATGCCATGTATGAGGTTTTCCAGTACCAACAAGGAGTGGTTAAAATCTAAACTACTAAACAATTCAAAATGTTAAAAAAAGAAAAGGGTAAAGCTGAGCGTTGCTCAGAAGGGAAGCAGCGCTGTTAGGTTAGCAGCTGATGAGTTGCACCTTCAGTTGTGCCGCTCATTTTACCATACTTCACTGAAGAGTTTAACCTGGACTTGTGCCAAAGTTTTAACCTTCACAGAGACTTCTCTCCCTGACCAATCCAGGTTTAAAAATGCTATCAAATCATTGAATCATATGTTAGAAATCACTTCTCACTTCAGTCAAGGTTGGGAGCTGTCTCCTTTGAAGGGAAGATACTGGTACAAATCACTAGTATTCAGAGTCTGTACAATACCCTTCCTAAAATTCCTCTCATATCCCCTGGGACAAATAAGTGGTTCTACAGCAGACAATAGGATGACTAGTCCTAAAGCATTAATACACACCAAAAAAAGAAAAATAATGAAAAAACATCCACACAACTGAAAAACCAGCCCACCAAAAAAGCAACTGAGTGGAAGCCCATCACCCACCTGGACACAGATCAGTGCTGTGCCTTTACACCACCACAGCTTTACAACTGTGCTGCTGCATTCAGCCAGTACTAACAAAAACATTCAAACAAATATCATACTCGTACAACACAGCAAAGCTTCTTTTGCAACGTATACCAAAATAAAGACTACACAACGGAAAGATAAATCCAGTAGTTTTATCTGCATTTTAATCAGTCTGTGGAAAACCATGAAAAGTATCAGGAAGATAACAAAACACTGTTATTCAGATTTTTGCACACAGGTGAAAATATACTTAATACTCCATATTTTAAGCAGTGTAGACCTTGGATGGGCTGACCAATTTTACAGCTGAGAACCATCTATACAGTGATTTGTACTCCTGGCACAGACTCAAACTACCTCTGATCATCAGTTACCTGGGTAAGGAAGACATATTTAGAATAAAAATTTTATTTCTTTTCCTAGGTTTGCCTTGAATCATCTTAAGGCACAATTTCACAGACTATATACATTGATATGTGCTGATTTACTTTTGAATCATCAGTTTAACAGAGAACACTGTTTGGAATGGAGCTGCAATACAGAACCTACACAAACTAAATGGGTATGAGGCCATTTACAGCAAGAGAGCAGAACATGCTAAAAAAAGCACAGTAGCTTATAGCAACTTCAGCTATAATAATAATTATACACCTTCAAAAAAAATACAGGATGACACAATTAAGTGATAGCCTTCCATGTGTATGCACTATGATGTGGCATCCCATCTAGTGGCATCACAGCAAATAAGCAAGTGTGCAAACCCATCTGTTTGGCATTTCAGGCAGGAGAGGATTAGCTCTGTACTCTGCACATTAAAAGTAAGAAGATAATCATGAAGGTTTTACTGCAAATGTACCAACACCTGCAGATAGGCAGGGTTCTGCTGGCAGGCAAGCAGAGCTCGCCCTGTCACCCGATTCACTGCTCCACGAGACACCAGAGGAGCACCCGGCCATGGCCCGAGGGCCAGCAGCACCACGGGGCTTTACCACTCCCTGCTGCGAGGCAGAGGTGGGACTGGTAATCAGCTGGCTGTATGATATGAAACGCATAGCACTCGGGGGACTTCAGGACAGGTGTCCCCTTCCTCACCCAAATGTCCTGACCTCATGCCCTGATCTGCATACCATCCAGCTTCAATAGACAGCTGGAGGAATAGGGACCTGATGCATTACTTGTGTGTTTCTGTACAGGACATTTATTTCACCAGTGGTGTTTAACATCTTGTTGAGTTTTATAGTCAAGATCCCAGCAACATGTAGAAAAAAAATTAGACCTTTGAAATTATATTTTGGTCTGTTTGCTGACAGAGTAGTTGTCTTCTTGATCTTGAACTTTAAATTAAATCCTAGTCACATTAACGTGGTCATCTAAAAGGTAAAAAAAGTATACTGGAAGGAAATGGCATCTTACATACTGGAGCTCAGTTCTGCCCAGAATATGGACCTGGAACAGCTTCTGTATGTCAGGGTAACCTGTGGGTGAAATCCTATCTTGGTTGAAGTAATCAAGACATTTGACATTGGTTTCAATGAAACCAGGGTGTAGCCTTAAAAGGAAAACAACCCACCCAACCCAGACCATAATGAGAGAGATTAAATCTCCCTTTGGAGAGCCCTCAAGTTCTCTGTAGGACAGAAACATTTTCTGCTTGCCCCATTGCTGCTTCAAGCTCACTCGAACAACACAAGCTGCTGAATTCCTTAGATTCCTGGCGTGTTTGCTCATGGTGAGAGATTTTGTTCTTTATTTTTTTTTTTTCCTTAAAAACTCGAATTATTTCTACTGCAGTTACCCTTTTGATCTTTGTGTTATTGTTGCTGACACTGTTCAAACCACTGCAACATTTATCTCTTTTCTTAGACGCCAAAGAAGGAAAATTGTTCCTGTCAAGTAACAGAAGCAAACAAACAAAAAAAGCATTCCCCACAGTCATGTTTTGGTATGGGATTTCAACACTAACATTAGTTGAACAACACCTGCTTGTACAAGCTAAAGAATTGATTCCATTTGATTTAAAAGCTGAAGAAAAACAAGATAAAGACAAACCCCCAACCCCAAAATAACCAAATTACACATATCCAATCCTTGCTCCCCTTTCTGAACAATCAGAGTTTGAGGGACTAAAAAATGTCTAAAGAGTTTCCAAATACCATCTCAATTATTTCCAAACTTTTTCACTGGTAAGAATTCAGAAGTGATAAAATAATCTGATCTTCCCATCACACTTCTCTTCAGTTTGATATTAATGAATGGAATTATTCTGCATCTCTTTTCTAATGCTTGCTTCTACCACTCAGCTTGCATCTTTCTGTCATCTCTATTTTCCCAACAGTAGATGGCACCAGAAATTTCTATATTGATAATAATACCAAGGGGGTTTGTTGTTGTTTTTAATATCTATGGTTATACTTTTTCTGAGTATAGAATATGTGTTTCTTTAATAAGTCACCATTACAAAATTCTGCTTATGAATGTCACCTAATTTGTCAGTATACGCTTGATTTAAGTATCTACTAATTATTCAAGTGTTTGGGATAATACTTCCTAAGACAATAGCTTGACACAATGCCAAAGCAGTAATTTCCTGTTTTAACTTTAATTACTTCACTGAAATTGCATTAATTCAATAACTGCAAATTAGATTTCTGCTAGCAATATTCTTACTGTTTCACAACCATTTTAGTTCAAGATATACATTTAAAATGCAGAAACAGTCTGAGGGAGCAGCTCTGCTGGTGTTTAGGCCAATGCTTTATTCTACCCTTATACTTCTGAACAAGTTCACACTATTTTGTGCTATCCAGGTCTATTCTGTGTTCAGTTACACAAAAACAGTTGCATCACATTTTTCTTAATGGTTAAATATATATATATACACACACACATGCAAATATATACATATATATATAGACATACACATACTTCTATACAAGAAAACAATTACACCAGGAATTCTGCTCTGACTGCCAGATGCATGATACATTCTTTTGTTTCTCAAGGTCAAGCTCCACCTCTACTACTCCCCAAAAAATACTCCAAAATAAACTGACTTTAAAATCTCCATTATAAATGAAAATATATAGTTGATCACTACAAGTTCCTTCCATATTCTGTGGGGATGTGCAAACAGTTTTAGGATATACTTTATCTCACTACATTTGGTCAGATGAATTCCACCTTTAATTTCATATGGTAAAAGAAAAATAAAATATTAATTTAGCAAATGTATGATTAATTTTGCAAATAGTTTCATTTTCCTGGAAACAAAATTGTAATTTGGGTTACTACTACTTATGTATATATATTCCAAAATAAATTGCATGTGACCTCAAGATAATGAGCACAAACAAAGAAGGTCAAAAGGAGATGAATATTTGGAATTATCATTTCAAAATTCACCATGCTAGAACATTCCAGTGCCTTAGGTGACAGCATCACTAATCTCCAAGGAAAGACTCCTGCTCGTGACCTACACTCCGCATGGCTTGCTGACCTATTGAGCTCAGAGATCAGTTGGCTTCCTGTGTCTCTTGAACATGCAGACCTGGCGCTTCCAGCGCTTGGATCGATGGGTTTCCTTTTTCTAGGGTCCACAACATCCGATACACGCACAAAGTTAACGTTCATCCCCACTCCCACCCTAACGCTAAGGATCCCCAAGATCCTGTTGGTGCAAGAATGGCCCGAGACCATGTCTTCATGTGAAGAATCTGCCACCCCCTCAGAGGAGAGAAAAATAGGCTTCCGAACAGTCATGGTCGTTGAGACACCACAGAAACAAGTGTGACTGAGAAATAGATAAAAGGAAGCTGAATGCCACAGCTGTGAAACTCATGAAGTTTTCAAAGCCTGTATAGACCGGAAGTTATAGTAGATGTTTTCTGTTAATTATTTGCCTGTGTCTTTTGGGGAAAAGAACCACCTTTTATTTAAAACATTCAGAATGAGGAGAGCACAGGAACTGTGTGTAACAAGTTCCTGGACCCTACTGATGAGTACCTGTGAATCTGTATGTCAGCCCACTCCAACGATCTGACCTTAGACACAGGAGAAAGCACTGAAGTCACTTGTAATCGTACTGCTCTTAGAACTAAATTAACGGAAATCTCACACCCAGACAAAAACTGCTTTAAACACAGTGATTTGCACTGAATTTAAAACATAATCAGGGGTATTACTGTACAGCGTATATCCAGCTGGTGTTTCAAGAGTTGACTGGGCAAGAGGGATGGCTTTGGTTGCCACTGATCTGCTGCAGCCAGGTTGTGTGACCAGGCTGAGCAATTCCTTCACTGGACACTGGAGGGTGGCATGGACAGCCCCCTTCCCCCTCAGCCCCTCTCTTCTGTTCAGATCATGGCTACTCCCAGCCCTGCATTTGGTAGATCACAAACACGGTGGCATTTTTACATTTCGCATTTGGGTCAGGCTGGGGGCGGGGAGGTGTTGTTTTGGTGTTAATATAAATGGACTTTGAAGCTAATCAGTCTCCATTGTTACATCCCCTCCTGGGATACCCCACAAACTGGTCTCATTAGAAAGCTTTCTGGTTCCATCTTACAATCCACTTGTAGTCCCTTATTTCAATAATACAAATGTTTAGGATCATTCTGCTTTTTTTCCCTAGATGAAAACAGCAAGAAAACAAAGCCAATCAAGAAGCCAAGTACAAATGCAAATTTGATGCATTCAGTATAACTCAGTACATTTAACTTCAAGCTGCAATTTCCTCTGACTTTTTATTAAAAAAAAAAAAAAAAAGGAGGATGAAGTTTTCTTCTGGCTTTTAGAATTGCAACATCACAAAAAGAAATGAAATCAAGATCAGTAAAAGCCAGAAAGGTCTGCCCAATACTTGCAATTCATTACAAATGAATTGTAGTTTGTGCTGCTGTTTTTTAACTGAATCCTCTTCAGTCTCTTAAACAGGTTCCTTATATTTTACATGTAAACAAGCAAAAAAAAAAAAATCTCCCATATCTCAACTGCTTCTAAAACAAAATCACCAAAATTAATAAAATCTGAGCATTGCCATCTCTGCTTTGTTTCCCTGTTATCATACATGAAACTTGCAACAAGAATATGTTATGTCCTTGGGAGCGGTACAGAAATGCCACGTTATTAAAGCAGTACAATCACAATCTTCACATGGTTAAAAGCTCTTAATATTCTACACACTCTCTATTCTTCCCATTCTGGTATGACAATCGTTGGTGACATCACAAGTATCTGCTAGAATACACAGCTTCAATTAAGAGCTATAATTAAAAGTACTCCAGTTTACTGGAAGTGTAGGTATAACCCCTACACTACAGTTTCCAGATTTGACTATGATCCTGGGTTAAATGTTAAGTGAACAATGAACAGTGTTTAGCCAACAGAAGACTTGGGTGGATCATAGTAACTCTTCAAATAAATACATGAAAGTTGCTGCTACAAATAAAAGAATCTCTTCTCTTCTAAAAAATGACCTTGAATCACAGTAACACAGATTCAGATTAGAGAGCTGGAAAAAAAAACTTCTGGTGTAACACAGGCACCAGAACTGACTGCCTGGCTACAAAGACTACGGAATTTCCATTACTGAAAAAATCTGTCAGAAAGAGCCAGATAAACATCTGTCAGGAAGTACATAGGTGTAGTTGATCCTGCCTCCAGGTGAGAAAGGAGCTAGATGAAGCTCAAGCTTCATCTCAAGTTCACAGGCTAAAATAAATCTTCTCCTTATTTTATTTCTAAGAAACAGAGATACCATTTTTTAATGTTTTTATTAAATACTGTAACGATAAGGTAACTCTATTTCTTATTTCTAAATTATTTCAGCCGAAACTTCTGGTATGCTCTTACTGAAGAACACTAAAGTCACCAAATTTTCTTTTTCTCCCCCCAAAATAAAAAAAAATCAACCCCCCAATAAACAGTTATAATTATTTTTTTCTACAATAATTTTCCACAGTTAACATTAAGTCATAAACACTATTTCTAGAAGACAACTACTATGCTACAAGCCAAAATTAAGTAGATTATAAGATAAAAGGTGATTGATTTGATCTTTGATGTTCACATAACAGTCCTCTTTAATGACAAAGAGCTAGCAAGAGATCTCATTTTACAGTTAATTTTACCTAACAGATCCGAGCTTTGTAATTAAATAAACTAATATTGGTCAAAATAATGTTCTTCCTCTTTTTTTTTCCCAAAACGTATACATGTGCACATGAGCTCACATAACATGGTTTACACTGTCTCATAACTGAGATGCTGCTATTTACTAAATATTAACCCTTGCATTGAATTTTGTGGGCAGACACACACTGCAGGTTTCTCCCTAGTGGTCTTTTTACCTCATCAGCAATTTGAGTGGAAAAAGAGCATCTGCTTTTGAACATTACAGCTTCTTGGTAAGTTTAAACATGTGAGAAGTCCTATGAAGTACACTAGCTGTGTTTATGCAAGTTAGGCATACACACAACAGTCCTGATGGATCACAACCTCCATAAAGAAAGCTCGAGAGTATATCAGTATCTTCGTACTTTTGCCTATAGGGAAAATATATGGGTACGGAGTGAAATCCTTCAATTATTCACACACTTGAAGTACTTCTTTTTGGTCACCTAGCACTATCCTGGACCTTTATCATCCTCTCTCTGCAGAATTGGACAATATTACTTTATTTACACATAATCACGCAGATGTCATCTGAATTTATGTGGAAAATCTGCCATTTCTACTCCTAATATATAATTTAAAGCATCATCAAAAACATCACCCAAGGGAAAAAAACAACACATTTCCTGATGTGGAATGTTTATGGGGTTTGTGGATTTAGGCTTTTGACTCTTCCCAACATTGTTCCTACCCCCCACCCCATGATTTCAAGCAGGTTTGCCTTGGTTTGTTTATTAAAGGAAATATTTATTTCTCAAACCACACATTCTTGACAACATTAAAGTCTTTATTACCCTTCCCCTTTTCCAAGAAGAGGAAAGCAAGTCACAGCTGGCATTAAAATTTAATTTCACAGAAATTTGCTTAAATTCATCTGTTCAAGACAGGTACAGATTGGAGCTAATCACCAGAATTCCTTAGTCAGACTTCCATCCCAGAGTCAAAGCCTTTTATTTAATTAGAGAGGAAGGGGAAAAAAGAAAGTTTCACAACGATTTAATCCTTTGATTTTGATTTCCCTATTATCTGAAAGCACCTGGTTACTTGTTTCAGTTTAAAGTGACATGTGGCAGTAAGTTTGTGAAGTGCACTCTTTTTAAAAACTGAACTGGGCATAAGAGATCTGTAGCAGCAAGTTACCCTGGAGCTGGAGGTGGCACTTCTGCTCCCAGCCTCCTCCTCTCCAAGACCTGAGGCCTTCTAAGGGTTGTTCTTCTAGACATGGCCCTTTCAGCAAAGGTTTAAAGGTTTTACTGTGACTACCTGACCTCAACTAATTCTTCCCTGCTCTCAGCCATGATTGAATTCATCCAGCCAGATGGAAGCTTTTCCTGCCATACACAATGTAGAGAAACTATCTGAAACTATGAGGGCAACAACAGCAGTAGTTGCTCTTCTCATCCTCTTGTAACGCGCATTAAATACAGCAATAGTCCTTATACTGAATTAAATCTTCAGGGAAATTACTAAATCATAAATCACATAGAAATTAAAATAACAACATCCATTATGGATCCTATCAATTACCATAGGTCCCAAATTACTTTTTTACTACAATATCTTTGCTCACAAGATAAGAGTGTACCTTAGTCAAAGCTACTCTGATTGAGCAATCCATTTCAGGCCCTTGCTCTGTACTACACTTAAAAAGAAGTTTCTTTGAGAGATCATCTAAATGACCACCTTGTGCTTTTATTTAAGCCACTAGCCATGAACACTCAAAGATATTTACGTAAGAATTGTAACTAATAGTAGTGTTTTTTCTATCACAGTATATTTAGTGCGAGCCTGAAATACCATAAATATATTGTCATATTTCTGCCAAATTTCAGCAAACTTACCCAGTGACAAGCTGTATCTGTATTTGACATCACTGAAGACATTAATTTGATTGTTTTCAGCAATTCCCATTGAATTCAACAGCCTTTTGTTAATTTGTTTGGTTTCTGCAGGCTTATAGAATATGCCAGGATATGAAGTTTCTGCCTGCATCTAAGTAATTTTTTAATTCCAGATCAAGACATGAGGTATCTCAGTTGTGACTTTGCATTCAGGAGTATTACACATTTTGCCCAGCCTGTGTTTGCCATCTCAGCCAGATGAACCTGTCACCACGTAAGAGGTTCAGAGCACACTGCTGCTCTTGCAGCCCACAGCTGGGATCAGTGCTCACAACACTCTCCTGCTCTGTCTTCCCATGAGCCACAACAGATACACTCCCCTGGCTTCAGCCTGGCTTCCTTAGGACAAGGCAACTCAAAAGGAAATAATAAAGGAAAATCAGAAATGTCTACGTGAAGGATGTGGTAAATATGGAGGGGAAAAAAAAACCCAACCCAACCCAACCCAAAAAAGCTCAAACTCAGTTTTCACAGAGATTTACTAGATTTACTGCACCCCATCCACAGGGATTTTTGTGCAACTACAAAGGAAATAAAAAAACTGGAGCCAAAACTTGAAGAGCTGATGCTCCTTAACTGAGAGATTGATAATGTTCATGTTTTTAGTTCTGATGTGAAAACAGACGATACTGCTTTTTGTTCTCTGAAGCACAATGGATTCAGTTGGTGTAGTCTTACAGCTCTTACTCAGGAATGATTTCCCATTGACTCAGTGGGAACCATGTCTGATCTGGACTCCAGGATTTTAACCTAACAATAGATTCGTATCCAATGTGCAAAGGGAATCTGGAGTCAATTAAATCTCTAAACCAAAAATGGACCAACACTGAGGAAGATTCAACAGCTCAGTCATGACTGGCAGCCTCCCCCTCCAGAAGCATGTGACCTAGTTATAATTCTAATAAAATGAAACATGAATATTCTGTTATGAAGCACTTACACACACACACAAAAAAAAACCAAACCCAAATTAAAAAAAAAGCACACAGTCACAGAATCAACAGGATGGTAGGGATTTGAAGGAACCTCTGGTGATCTAGTCCAACTACCCCTGCTAAAGCAGCTTGGTCTAGATCAGGTTGCACAGGAACAGATCCAGGCAGATTTTGAAAGTCTCCAGAGAAGAAGACTCCACAACTACTTGTTACTGAAAGCAGTTGTGCTCCTCCAGGGCTGCCTTGATTTATATTTAGTGTCTCCCAACACAACCTCCTTGAGTAAGGGCAAGATCAGAGTTGTAGAGACCATGGTAACACTGTCAGACTGACACCTTCATTTCATTACAAAGCTCACCTGAATATTTTATAAGTAAAAGTAGTTTGGACCTTTTAAATCTTACTACAAGCAAATATACAGTATTCACAATCAAAATATCGAAAAAAGTAAACACTTCAAATGAAAACCCTTTTGTGAAATATCGGGCAGTCAAGTAATGAACTATTTTGCTAGCTTAAAGCATTAGTACTAAGTAGGAAAAAAAAACCAAAGTTGCTTATTTATGCTTTTATCAGTGAGCAGAATACAAACTGTTAACTAACAGCATGACTGTTCACAGTTATCCCCATAGAATTGTTTAATTTTTCACCATTTCTTATTAGACATGGCAAGTATAATGCATTCCCTCATTCAGAATAGAGTGCTTTCAAATTTTCCCCGAAGGAGTATTTTTAAAGGGAATTTATTCTACATTTATATGCCGAGTTCTTCAAAACAACTTTGGGTTATATATTGGTAGACCTTAACTCATTTGAAGAGAAGAGCTCAGCAGCACCAGTGCAGCTTTCAGTTAATCAGAAACACTG
>NW_008601009.1:24943-35576 GCF_000691845.1 Merops nubicus | reverse complement strand
CTGCTGAACGGTTACGCCTCAGCCCTGGAGGAACGTGTGGTCCCCCCCAAAAAGGCTGTGCTACGTGGGGCCAAGCTCGCTGCCTTGGTGGAGTCCAGGGCCTGCGGACAATTGAGGACTGGAACAACACTACCAAAGATGTCTGGCTTTTCACACGTGCCCGTGACAGCCTGGGCGCGTCTCACTGGACAGAGCTGAGCACACACCCACCAGAATCGGGGCCAGCACCAGCAGCCAGCAAGCAACCGGCGTGGGACGCAAGAGAAACGGGGACCCTGCCTGCCTGGGGCCCTGGAAATGTCAGGTGGAGACCTCTGTGAGCACCTCGTGCTCCTGCACTCGCACCAGCAGAGAGAGGATAAGACGAGGGCAGAACAGCACCATTCTGACAGACCTGGCAACACAGAGCAGCAGGTATCCCCACAGGCAGGCCCCGATGCGTGGACAGCCTGGATCAGGGAAACCGCCCTGCAAAGCCAGTGCAGATGCCCGAGAAGATCAACTGCTCCACTCACAAGCACAAAGCCAAAAGAACAGACTTGATCCAGAGTGGCACAGGAGAGACTGCAGGACAGGCTAAGAGACTCTAGGAGTCTCGTGCTATTTGCTATTCATTCAGTAAGATGTCACCCAACAGGAAGGAAAAAAAAAAAGTCTTAAGAGCTCTAAACATTCTAGTTTAGAGCTATGCAAATGTGAGAGACTTCTCCTTTTACATTATGGAATTCAGAAATACAACAGAAGTCCTATATTTCCCTAACTAGATCTTTTTAAAACTAAGGAAATCAAATTTTGATGAAGTATTAAAAAGCTTTTGCCAATTTCTCCTTCTTTCTGCTTTTCTGATGTGTAAGTCTATTTAAGCAGTGACAACTATTCCAACACTAGCAGTAAGTCCAGCCTTTACAGATATGGATGCACTGAAAGTACAACTTCTCACAACTCTGATATTTCCCTACTGTTATTGGGATAGTCAGTTTATAGCCAGAGTCAATGGATGAAAATTACAGTCATTCTAATGTCCTCTGCCACAACTTATTAGTTAGTAAGAAATTTTAAAAAATTGCTTTTCCTTTTGGAAAAAAGTAAAAGCAAGACAGATATTAAACAACAAAGTTGCATTTTCAAAAACTGCAGAGTTTAAAAATTAAATCCATTACTTTCAGGATCACTCCAGAAAAGTACTTATTACTATAGAATTGGGTTCAGGGTTTTAAATCTCTTTTTGCCTGCTGTGCATTTAATGTCTTAATGTTCCCTGCATTTGCTTTGCCAAATGGGACATCTTTTAAGTACACTAGAATTGTATCCACACAGCATATATGTGCATGTATCTCTGTGGACACATAGTTGGCTGGAGTAGGGCTTTTTCTGTGTCATCGTTATCACATGCCACAGTGAGTACAGATTACTTCAGTTATAAATTTTGTGTAGCAGGTTCAGTACCTGCACTCAACAGCAGCTTTGGTTGTTATGCTTGTGGTAAATACTACCATTTGTAGTATCTCTGCTGTGCACCGTGCAGCCAAATGAAACTGCAGATGATTTTTTTCTGTTTCTGCAGTAGTTCACCAAAATCCTAGTCCCATTCAAGTGCTGTCTTTAATTTTGCTCATTATCTGCCATTATAAGAGTGCTCAAAACCCACAGAGTTTCAGCACATTCCAGTGTACCTTCAGAAAGGAAAGATTCTCTTCCATCTCTTGATCTAATGTTAGCCCTAGTTTAAAGTCTCTTCAAACAGCTCATTGGAATTGAGCAAACATTGCCATGAGCAATCAGCACACAGCAAAGTCCAAAAAAGCCCTGAAGGATCAGGGCTTTATCTGATGCACTTCTGTTTTAATCCACTCTTTGGTAACAGAGGATGGTAAAATACCTTCAAATCTCCAGTTACCTACATCATGCCGAAACACATCTGGTCTAACATCATGGCTTTAAATGACTGCACAAGGTTCAAGGTAGCAAAGTGCCAGTTACTTTTACTTTGGGATCAGAAGATTCACAAACCCAGATGTTCTAAGGAAATCCACAAAGTTTTTCTCTCCTGGATGATTTTACTTGAATGCCAGCAGACTCTATCGGGATAAATTCCTCCAAAATAAAGGCAATAAAGTGCTAAATCCACAGGTAACTTACAAACACCAAATCTCTCTTTTCACTTCAATATTATGATGCTGCAAAATTGGGTAATAAGTAAATTATTTTGTATGCCTTATTGTTTTCTCCTTCCCTGTAAATGGTCCTGGCATATATGGAATCCCCAGAAACTGTGAGAGTACAATCCTCCCAGCACTGTGACATAGCCATCCATTCTACTATCAGATTAACAATGGTTTTTTTGCTGAGCTCAATGCTGGCACAGGTACATGTTGTGAAGTTTAAAACCCTAAAAACTGAACTGATTCTTTTAATGATTATGTTGCTGACTTGAACTGGGACTGGAAAGATCAACCTGACCTCTATAAAGGTTCTTCACAAAAAGGAGTTTAGCAACATGGAAAAGACAAGATTTGTAAAGAATTGTTGACTGTCCTCATTCATTAATGTACAGTAATAGTTTCTTCTGCATCATTTTCTCTCAATTGCTATTTCTGTCTATGCCTTTTGTGTCTTTCTATACCTGGAATTGTCCTTTTCCTCAGGTATTCTTTCTCCTGCCTTTCTCTCTTCCCGACCTCTCACAGTAAAATTCCTTCTGAAACTAAGGCCTTTCACAAAGTTGAAAATAGGCAGTATTTTATTATAATTGGTTCTCATCCTCCTCTTCTATTGTCTCTCCATAACCTCAAACCTGCATCATCTCTAAACATGGAAGTTTTTCATTATAACTTCTGACCATTCACACTGCTTGCTTCAGAGGTTATCCTCCATCCCACCTCTTGCCCCCACCTCCACAACCGTTTACATTCACCACAGAATCTTACAAAGTGCAACCTCCTCTGTTGACTATTAGAATATGATCAGTAAAATCCATCCACTCCTCCTAAACGGGCAGTTAGCAGCCAATATCATGGAACACAAGGGGTTGAACAGATATTAAAAAATAAAAATGAAATTAAAAAAAGCAAACCAAAAGTATTTCAAACTAGTTTCCAAAGCTGTTTATTTAGGCTGAGGTATCCACAGTATGAAAAATATTCCATTCACATTGTAATAGTCAGATCAGCCTGTAGAGCCATATAATTATCTTTTTGTGGAATGGAACAAAACTGATAAATAATTCAGGGAAGGGGTGTGGAAATCATGTTAGCCTTGCATGTAATTTGGCTTACTTTCCCAGACAGATTTACATAGCCATTACCCACAGTAGTAAAATAAAAATCCACATTCTGGAAGAGTTTCATAAAAGTGTCAGCAGTGAATGACTGAAATCAAACTCTGATGGCAGGTTTCAGGATTACACTGATTGTAGAAGAATGAGTGAACATAGGTTTTGCCCTTAACAGGTCATTTAAACACAGTGAAGAGCTGTTAAAGTGTACTAGCTGTAAACACTGTGTTTAAACCACAAATTCCTGGACAGCTGATCTTTCTTCCACAAATGAGTAAAAGACCTTGCCATGCAGTGCTCTGAATTCCTGATTGCTTTAAAGTGAGTTTTCATATTTGTCATTCTGGAAAACCAGAAAAAATAAAGGGGGAAAAAAAAACCAAACCAAAACAAAACCACTCCTTAGCTGCTATGTCTTACACACTAAGAAATCCGTAAGGAAAGTTTTTTTTAAAAGGCCAAAAACAAAAGAAAAAAATACCACAAACAAACCTCCGAAAAATCTGCAGAACCATCTGAATTCATGCAGAGACTGGCCTATCATCCTTGAAACATAAGACATTTGCTGGAGTTTGGCAGGCGAACAAAAAAAACACAAGTCTGGCAGAAACGGTCCACTTGGGAGAATAAGGAATAAAATATGACTGCTCATGCTAGTAGAGGTGGGGAGAGGAAAGGTTACAGCATGTGAAGTTTGGAACTTACCCATGGAATGGGGTAAAAATGAAAACATTTGGAGACATGAAGTGAAACATCAAAATAAATAAGAGAAAGATATGCTCAAGTCAGATTGGATTTTGTTAAGTGAGAAAGCTACTCCTACCTGGCCCAATGATGGAAAGATGCCTATATATCTATTTAAGATTCATACTTCAAAATAATCAAGAAAGAGTCAAGTGATTGAGCTATGCATCACTTAAGTGCCTTTCCTCATTTAACCTATTGGAAAGGGAATGTAAGAAAGCATCTACCCAGTAATCTACATAGCATAAATGTATGTCTGAACAGATGTTGAGAAAGACAGATGTTGAAAGTAGGTGTTGAACAAACACCAAAAAATTACAAAAATCTACTCGTTTCATCTCCTGATGCTCATATACATTCTTAGGGTAAAAGAAATGTGTTCTCTCTTGGGAACCGGTGATAGTATCACCATGCAGCCAGGTTTCTTGAAGAATCTGGTTTGTGTATATGGGCTTTTCTTCAAAGGAGTTGACCTGTCTTCCTTCATGAGAAGCAATTTTCTGAAAGGAGAATGGTCTAATAAATAAGGAGATAGAATTGGGCTGTGTTATAGGAGCCTAAAAGCAAAAGAGTGTTTAATTTAGAAAAAACCTCCACACTTCAATAAAAATGCAATAATGGGAAGGGGTTACAGGAATGTCTACAGAATTTACTACAGGTGCCTTTACAGCCATGAGCTGTAGTAGATTCTACAGCACATACTAGACCTTTAATCTGCACTAGAGAATGCTTGTTCACCAACTTATATGGTTCACTTAAATAGTTACAATTATTTTAAAATAAATTAAAAACATAATCCAAATTTAAGATGTGCTGTAAAAGAATAATTGCTATTTTTCAGAAACTAGGGATAAAAATAATTTTGATATTTATAGATCTATTTAAATCACACTTTTCCTCATGAACAGCTCTCTCTGACATCATATTTCTAATGGAAAGAGAAAGTAAATTTCTTTTCAAGTAAGAATTCTAATTTCTCAGTTTTTGAAAGCTTTTGGATGCCATCCCCCAGGAGATTTATACCTTTACTAAGTACATATTCTCAAGTTTAAATATGCTAGCTAACTTCTGTTTATGCCTCTTTTTTGAATTCAGGCTAGTGTATATGAAACTATGGGGAACAAAAACTTCTAATGTATTGCTTTGAAATCCAGTCCCAAAGGAAAAAATATTTTGAAAGACTGACAATTTTTTTTATGCACATGGAACCCAGTAACAAGTGAAGTATTTCATCAGTGGAAAAGGGTTATTTTTAATTGAAAGAAATTAGCAACCATTGAGGAAGACACGAAGTATCAGAAAAGACAATGAAAGGAGATGCATTAAAGGTGACTGACCACAGTGTTACAAAGCCATGCAGCGTTGCTGTGGGGCCAAACGAATAATCCTGGCTATTTGGCACACACAACCACAAAAACTGCCAACCTGGACAGATGAAGAAGATAACAGAAAATAACATGCAGAAAAGGAAGACTTATTATCTCCCCCTGGTCTCCTGTGTGCCTTGTTTTCTCGCAGAAGTGAAAGGGTATTATAATGAATGTTGGTTCAGTTACTATGTTAAAAAACCTCCAACCAAACAACAACAAAAACCTATGAACAAATAACAAATCCCAAAATCTCAGTGCTCTTTCTATATCATCAGGGCCTGAAAAAAAAAAAAAAAACAACAAATACCTATTTGCAGGAAAAAACAAAAAAAAGCCCTAAGAAAATCTCCTTCTTGTTAGCCCTCTGCTTTTACTGACCCCCTAATCACTAACTCATTTCACAAAAAAAAAAAAAAAAAAAGCGTGCACATGTATGTCCCTGCCTTTTTTTTTTTAGGATTTTTTTTAATTGCCCACAGCAGTTAGTAGAAATAATAATAATGCTGTTTGATGTATTAGAGTGATATGTAATTGTACTAATTTAATGTTGCTTCCTAGAGAGAGTTTTTGTATTTAATGGAAACATCAACACTAAACTATTTTAGCTCCTTTTATACTATACACTGCAACAAAATCACTGCATGCAAATAACAGTTCTCTGTTCTGGAAATATTAGATACAAAACCTTGCAAGGGAATCAAAGACAGAAATTCAGTCTAAACTCTGGTCTATGATTATGTGTAAGCTAGAGCAATATACATTTTGACTTGAAATAATAAACTGATGATAAAGGAAGCATTAGAACAGCTGGTGATATTGGGTTTCATTGACATTGCTCTGTAAAGAAACTTGTGTTCTGCATAAGCATTAAGGGTGGTTTTAGCTAACGCACATCATTAGACTGAGCAAATGAAATCAGAAATTACACATCTCTGCAGTAAAATTTGGAGTGAAATAATACTCAGTAACTAATTTGTAAATATATATACATATAAGCCCCCACAAACTGCTAAAAAAATTAGGGACATAAAACATTTGGTGACAATGCCAAGGAATGCTCTTTTTTACCCTGGCAATGGACACACCAGTAAATGTTCAACACAAAAGAGGCAAGAGCTGTCTCCTCTCGTGACCAAGCCCCGGCAGATCATCTGCTGGTTTGGACTGATGCTAAACTAGCACTTTTGCAGTCTGCATCTCCTATCCTTCCATGCCCAACCTCCAAGTTTATTTGTAAGGTATCAGACAAGATCCTTGTGTGACACCAGCTGAGATCTGGACAGAGTTGATTAAGCTCCAACAGCGCACAAGTAGCAATAGAGCTGGCATTGGTAACAATAAAAACCAGCTAAGCCACCAGCATTGCAGAAACATTGTGAGAGGACAACAGTTACCAGATTATGCACAGCCCAATTCCACCTCCTTATTTATAGGCCATCCTCCTTTTAGAAACTTGTTTTGCATGAAGGAAGATAGGTCAGCTCCTTTGAAGGAAAGTCAGTAAACGCAAACTGCACTCTTAAAGAAATCTGGTTGTATGGTGATATTGTCACAAGTTCCCAACAAAGAAAACATTCCTTTTGCCCTAAGAACGCATTCGAGCATTGGGTGATAAAAGAAGTAGGTTTTTGTAATTTTTGGTGTCCTTTTTAATACCTTTTTTTTTTTTATCACTAGCGCATTAATTTGTTGGTCTAGGTTAAGGTACATCAACTTAGACATTTAAATCTTTTTATGCTGAAGGTTTTCTTTGAGCTTTATATATATCTACTGTTATATTTGACAATGCAAGAGAGTATACAAATGTTTCCCAAAAGCACATGTGAGCAGGCATCTAGGATGTGAAGTCCTTACAGCACTTCTTTCTGTGTACACAGTATGCCCTAGGAAAGTGGCCATGTTTTGGCCATCTGTGGACCACAACTGCTTCCTTCGACAGATGAAAAGTTTTTCTGATATCAAGCAACAAAAAACAATTCTGACATATTAGTTATTCTGACTAGTTTTATGAAATATTCCAATATGCTCACTTGAACATTTAGGAGATTTAAACTTCAGCAGCAGAGGTCAAAGCTCAGAGCAAGACCCTGCAAGCATCTATACTGGGGAACATAGGAATACACACCTGGAGTTGGGAAATATTCCAAGTTTATTCCAACGTGCCAGGAGGAAAGCTGGGCTGGCAGAGTCAACCAAGGCCCTCTTTCTTTCCCGGGGGGATGGAGGGGCAAAACAATAAGCTCCCCAGCAGTTTGTAGGCAACATATTTGCTGTGGCAGTAGCTGTCCTGCAAAGCAAACCAAGTCCAGAGCTTAGACAAGGCTACCAGCTACAGCCCAGCATTGACACCACTGCTTTGTCTGCATCTTTAGAGTTACCGTCTCTGTGCTGCACTGCTCTTTACTATTTAGATGCATTGCTCATGGGAAAAGCAAGGACACAGCTCCACATTTCTTTTACTACATTGGAAAGCTTTGCTCCACTTCCTCCAGACAACTCTTGATATCACGATTTCTTAATTATCTTCTTGGGACCTTTTGTAGTATCTCAGGTCCAACTGCAAACAGCTACTTCGTGACACATTTTCCACACCCACATATCTCCCTGCCCCTTACCCCCTATTCTGGAACACAGCAGTGTGCATTAAAACTAAGGAACGTATCTCTACTTTGAACTTTTGTGTTCCTAGTGCATCATCCACAAAAAAAAAAAAAAAAAAAAAATTCCCATGGGCAATAAACTTTTTTCTCCCTCTATGCCATTACTCGTACGGTAATCTGTTCAAGAAATTGCTGCTGCTGAAATCGCAATAACCAGCTCATTTGCAGCAGGGCAGTCATATTCAAACATAAAATGCAGTAGAATGCAACCTCTTGGGACAGTTCTATACGAAAGTCACTAATAAAGGCCCCAACTCTTTTTCTATTAAAAGTACAGTGACTTTCCACTCAATTCAATGTAGTTTGGATTGTACCTAAGCTACTCTTGTTTAAACCCAAGGCCAAACTTTCATCACATGCCCTGGGAGAAGCCTAGTAATTCTACCCTGGGTCTCCTTTCTGTTGGGCTTTAACTGACTTTACATTCTATTAATCTCAAAAGAATTCAGCTCTATGGTTTTAAGAAACCATTTTCCTTAAGAAAAATAAAGAACATAATTGGAAAAAAAAAAAAAAGGAACTATAGAAAGCTGTATTGTTTTGAACCTTTACTTGATTTACTTGTCTTGGCCAGGACAAAGGAAGGCAAAACCTGTATGCTAGGTCAGCAGTTTATGGCTCACTCACTCCCCTTTGCTTTGAAACAAACAAACAAAAATGCTATTGGAACAAAGCCCAACACAATTCAGTATCAAAATTTTTGCTAAAGTGCTGCAATGTCATCCTATTTTAGTTCAGAAAATTTCTATCAGAACCAAGAAGTCAACGATTACTGTGGAAATCAGGCATCACTATACCTGGGCTATTCTGCCTTCCAGAATGGTATTGTTCAACTGACATTCAGAAAGAAGATAATCAGTCAAAACCAGCAGTTCTTGCTTCGGACCTTGAATTCCTACACAAGGTTTAGATGAACCTGCACATAACAGCAGGGAAAGGAAGATATACCTTGAGTTAGAGAAGCTACCTATGACTGGTGACCTACTCAACTGCGCATGAGCCAAAAGCACAAGGATGTTGATACATAAAGTGAAAAGCATACTTCCTGAAGTCACAAAATGGCTTTCTTTCCTAAGCTAACAGGCAAGTCACAAAAGAGCCATTTCTTAAATTCTCACTTTGCTTCCCTGTGTTTTTACTTCAAACAATCATGCTGAGCTGTGTCAATCAGCTTCAACCCAGCAGGTCAGGGTGCAGAAGTTATTTTGGCAGGTTCTGCTGACACAGCATCTGATTTTCACTTTTGCCAGACAATTGTTTTTCCCTTATGCAAAGAATATTTGTGAGAAGGGAGAAAACGAAAGGCCAAATTGGCCTTTCTGGGTTATATAGAAAGAGAAAAATGTCACATTTGCTAAGGTCTGTGAAGGTGCTTCTACCTTACAAAAAACAAAAACGCTTACATACAGGAAGAGTAGTAAATTATGAATATGAAGATGTGGGGCAGTAATGACAAATCATTTGTGGTGGGGTGGATCACAAGAAGAACTCAAGTATTTACAGAGACAATAAAAATAAAAGGAAAAAAACAGGAGATGGCAATTTGTCCTTGCTAGGTGACTACAGAAGGAATGCTACATTTATGTGAAAGTAATTCTGGTATTATAAAGGATACCAACAAGTCAAGGAAGCGCTGAGCAAATGCAGCAGTATTCCAAATAAAACTGGAGATACTGGAGGTTCCCATACCTTGGACTTCAGGCAAAAGAATAAAGGCAGACGCATAGTATCCATTTGTGTTAGACATAGTGCAGGATGTCTTAAGAGAAGAAAATCAGTAGATACACAAGTGACACAAAGGACAATCTGCTGGGTTCTCTCTAATGGCCCAGGGAAGTTTAGTTACAAGTTACAGGAAAAACAACTTCAGCAAAGCGTTTAATAGATCTTTATCTAATTCATGCAAGGATTTTCCACAACGCAAAACAAAAGGCAAGGTGGTCTAGGCAAAAAACATGGGAGAGAAAGTTATCACAAGCACCTTAGCTTTAAGGGGTAGCCAGCATAACTGAATGATTAATTAGCTCTGCATCACCATGTGCAAGTATTGCTGGGGGACACTGGATGCATCCATAGTAGTAATGTAATGCATTGAAGGCATTCATTTTATAGCAAAAAATCTGCCCTGCACCAATACTCTGTGTCATGTGGTTCGTACCCAAGCACACTGCCAGCACACTTGAAGTACTTCATCTCCTGGTAGAACACAGGCTGAAGTCCCATCGACGACTCCACCTGGAACACCCAGGCTGTTGTTCTCCTTTGCCACAGCAAGGCCACCCCAGCCAGTCCTGTACCCTCTCATGTTTTTATCCAGCTGTAGTATCCTCTCTTCATGCAATCCAGCTCCTCATTGGATCTCACTTCTTTGCCACACCCTTCCTGCAAGGCCATAAGTTCAGCTCTTGTTCTTTGCTCAGCCAGAACTCTGTTCTGTGATGCTCATCTTATCTTTGTCCCCCAAACTTAGCCATGCAGACAAACACAACTAACTTACCACTTAAATAACAACCACTCTTACCCAGCTGCCCAACTGTCATCTCTCCTGAAGTTTAAACCTCAATGTCCAATTTGTACTGATGTGC
>NW_008601009.1:0-24912 GCF_000691845.1 Merops nubicus | reverse complement strand
AGCAGGACACTCAGAAAACATGACAGGCAAATTCCTTGATCTCACTTCCTATTAGCTGTACAGGCTTGACCTGTCCAACTCGAAGCAGCAATTTCACGGAAAGTCCTAATCTTGAGGCAAACATCCAATACATACATAATCTTTTGGAAATGTAGCTGCTAAAAAAAAAAAAAAAAAAAAAAAAAAAATCTAATAAAAAAAAAAAAAAAAAAAAAAAGAAATCTAATAAGACCTGACCAGGAATGTGTGAAATGAAATTTTTCAAATGTTTATAACTTTGCCAAAAGTGGGTGGATTTTTACAGGCGTAGTGAAAAAGCATATCCATGCTATAAACTTCAAATCCCTCCACTACGCAGAGGAAAACTAGACGTTAAGAAAGAAAATGTACCCAGACTTTTAATGTCAGCAAATCAAACTAATATTGCAAAGATGTTCACTGAAAGTTTGCCAGTTCTATCTAAACAGTAAACTGACAACCTGAGCATTTCAAGTATTAATACAAAAATAAGTCCCAACCTCAAAGAATAAGAAACTTTTGCAATCCTTAGCCATGAACTTGAAAATTCTCTATTCAAGATACTGCAGAAAGCTCTGCCATTTTTGTTAACCCTGAAGAAGCAAAATTACGAAACATTTTACCACCAAACCCAAACCTCAGCAGCTCCACCACACCATCTGGTACCCTGAAAATTACATGTCTGCCTTTAAGAAAGGCCTGGGATTTTATCTTCTCTTTTTCATCTCTTGGTGTACATTAGTGTCACATTATCTAGGTTTTCTCCTGTCATCACAAGGACTGTCGTCTGACCACTTTTACATTAAATCTGAAATTTTCCCAGTGATTATTTGCTTTATAGAGCTGGGGATTCAATTAAGCAACACATATTCATAACAACTGAAACAAAACAAAGGTGGCTGACTTCATACTGGCTTACAAAGATGCTCTAGTGGACTAAAAAGTATGTAACTGGAAGACACTTGTTTACTCTCATATAGTGAATGCTAAAATTTGGAGACTGGATGAAAACTGGAGAGCAAATGAAGTTCAAGAGTGAAAGCAATCATATCATAGTAAGGAGAGACTACAATAGTTTAATGTTTTAAAATGCCTTGCTAGCCACCAAGAAAGGTGTTTAAAGTTACCTGTGCCACAGATGACATGGGGAATGTTAGTTCAGAGGAACAAAGGAAATTTAAGAGACAGTGCTGTCACAGCACAGCATAGATACTGTGGCAATAAATAACTTTGCAAAAATATACAGTACCCAATATAAAACTAAAGAAGAAATGAAAGGTCACAGACATGTGATGAGAAAGGCAATACAGCCACACTGAGATATAACTTCAGCATTTCATATTTAAAAGCAGTCACAAGTTCTATAGTGAGAGAACAAATGGGTGTTGTACAAGTCCTCCAAGCTCCCCTTTGGAGAACAGTAGTCAAAAAGGCTGTGTGCCCTCCCTGGCTTGATAACCCCTTCTACAAGTACCACACTAATATTTCTGTAACCTATCCTTGTTGTAAAAGCTATCACTTCTCATTTATGAATCCTACTGGAGGTCATCATTTGGTGAGGAAACAGGCTCTAGAAGAAGAGTGGAATTCTTTGAAGCATCAAGACTTGATGCACAAGTGATAAATCAACAGCCTTTGCTGCTTAGTGGCCCTGTTAATAGAAGAACTATCTCCCAAAGGCCTCCTCCTCACACAAAGTCTCTCTATCATAAGTGGTGCTGTGTAGCACAACCCCTGGATCAAAAGAACATGCCCAGGCACACTACCAGAACCAGCTGCTATTTGAACAATACTGCAGACCCACTGACTCTGTTAAAGGTCAGACAGGCACACTGTGTAATTAAGATTGACTGATTATCTGTTACTTTTACATTTTTTTGCCAAACTTAAGAGAAAGACCAGTGAGAATAATTATTAGTAAACCACTGAAAAGGTTCAGTTGAGCTTTGATGGCAAAAAGATTTATTCTGATCAATTATAATGAAACCTGGAGGCATTTATGCCAAGGTTTATAACCATAACAGCAGCAGTTACCTTGGGAGCAATTAGTTAAGTAGGGGTAAAGCCAGGGCAAATGCTCTCTCTAGTGTTGTCTTTTGTACACTGTCATTCAAGAACAATTTTAATGCACAAATCCAACTTCTCTGTTTACGAATTACAGTCCTGTCGTTGCCAGTCTCTCACTCCATGTGCTGCTGATCTTACATATTCACTGCTCCTGAGCACAGCCTGCATCAGAGGATATCTGGCTGCATTCCTAGTACATTGTAGCAATAAATATTAACTCCTCTGCTTCTCTGACTCCCTCTGCATAAATTGTTCATATGTTAATACATTCACTACTAGCATTTAAGAGAAATTAGGCTTTATTCTATTAAGCGTTGATATCAGACTAGAAAAATGAAGATAAAGCACAGTCTGTCAGGTACAGTACCTAGTTAACTTCAAGTGAACTATTGTCTTTTTTTGTTTGTTTGTTTTGTTTTGGTCAAGAGCTACAAGATTACAGCAGTGACTAGGTGTATTTTCTGGCATTAACAGTTTTGACATATGCTGAACTATCTCTAGCTACAGAACTATGCTGTTAGATAATAAAGCAGATAAACCTTAACTTTCATCCGTCTACAGACCTTTCCTTCATTTAACAGGATTTTTTTTTGGTAGGCTATATTTCCTAGGTGAACTTCTACAGAAATTGTGATTTGAAGTAAATCATTAGCCTGATCTGAAATAAGAAAAAAAAAAAAAAATAGAAAAAAATTAAAAATCCTCAGTACTGAAGTTGAAGTCACAGTATCTTATTAGGAATGAAGTGCCATTTGGTCAGCTGATAGGCACAAACAAGTGACCAGGTCACTGTGAAGAGGAAATGCATTTTCCTAGTCTCTTGTTGCTTGATTGTCAAAGGAGCAAAAGCTGTAATTTCTAAATAAACCTAAAACTCCACTGGTGCAACTTGAGACTGTTTCCTCTTGAACCATAACCTCATACTTGTGATTTGTAAACTCTTTAAAACTGTAGCTTCTAGCACAACTGGTGCTCAAGCAACCCCTTCAGCAAGGGGATGAAGTGTGTGAGATTTGCAGAGGCTGGGCACAGCTCACACTGTGAAACGCAGTCCAAGTTTGTGATTCTGTGTATTTATTTGTCAGTCCCAGGGCCAAAGATGAAAGCCAAGTCATAAAATAAACTTATTAATTTATAACTAAACATTCTGTTCCAGTGGTGGAAACAGAGGCAGAATATAAGAGCTTGACATGAACACAGTCGCTACTAGCAAGCATTTGATGGTGAGGTTCTTCCTTAGCTACTTCAGTCTCCAGGAGCTTATGAGGCACCATAAGGCCTCCACAGAGAAGGGTTTTCTCTGAGAGATCACCTCGGTGCACACCTACTCTGCCTCAGTCACCAGAGATGGCTACTGGGACCCTCAAAGCAGCTGCTCCAGGCAAATTCCTTCTTTTATAGAAGGACCTTATTGCTGATAGCTTGTCTCTTACCAGAACTTGTTATCTTCATCCCCGGGAATGGAATTTTGGGAAATGATTGGAGGAGACAACTACAGTAGCTACGTTTAGCTCCAAAGAGGCTGGAAATACTACAGCAGATTTCTGCTTCCTGATGCACTGTGGCTGGAAAGCTGCCAGACAGAAACAGACATGGAGATACGGGTGAACAGTTGGCTGAACATGAGCCAACAGTGTGCACAGGTGGCCAAGATGGCCAAGAGCATCCTGGCCTGTATTAGAAATAGTGTGGCCAACAGGACTAGGGAAGTGACTGTCTTCCTGTACCTGGCATTGGTGAGACTGTACCTTGAATACTGTGTTCTGTCTTGGGCCCCTCACTACAAGAAGGACACTGAGGTGCTGGAGCATGTCCAGAGAAGGGCAACAAAGCTGGTGAAGGGTCTGGAGAACAATCCCTGCAAGGAGCAGCTGAGGGAACTGGGTTTGTTAAGTCTGGAGAAAAGGAGCCTGAGGGGAAACCTTAATTGCTCTCTACGACTACCCAAAAGGAGGTTGCTGGGAGGTGGGTGTGGGCCTCTTCTCCCAAGTATGAGGTTATGGTTCAAGAGGAAACAGTCTCAAGTTGCACCAGTGGAGTTTTAGGTTGTTTATTAGGGAACATTTTTTCACCAAGTTGTCAAGCATTGGAACAGCCTTCCCAGGGAAGTGGTAGAGTTGCCATCCCCGGAGGTATTGAAAAAACACATAGTTGAGGTGGTTAGGGACATGGTTTAGTGGTGGACTCAGCAGTACTAGGTTAATAGTCAAACTCAATGATCTCAGAATTATTTAGACTGCAGAAAACCTTTATGATTCTGCCATACACAACCCCTGCTTCTACCTACAATTAGTCCACCCCAATGTTGCAAAGCAGAACCTGCTCCTTTCTGCAACTCAGTTTCTATGAATCCTTGATAATTGACTCAGAAAGTGCATCACAAAATGTAAATGTAAAAACAAACAGACAAAAATAAATCTTCATTACACCAATTACCAACCATGAACAGGTTCTTATCTTACAGTCTGGTGTCCTAAGAATCTCAGACCATTACAATGACAGTCTTGACTGGCAAAGCAGGAACTTTCATCTGATAAATCAGACACCAGTTTAAGCCTACAAGAATATCAACTGTTAACTTTGTAAGGAGATTAAGACAATGGGTTCATAAATCCAGGCGAATTCTATTGACCAAACCCTCCCAAGAAAACTACTTGTCACTATTTACTATGTAATACAGGGTCATCAATCAGAAAGAGACACCCATTTTCTAGTTAAACTACTTAGAGTAAGACACACAATAACTATTCAGATCAGGCAATAATAAACAGGGCACTATAAAAAAAAAAAAAAAAAAAAAAGGCAACACACAATGAAAAAAGCATCAACAAAAATTTATGTGACCTAAAGTGTATTCAGAATTATGTTATTTACAGTACCATCAGACAGCAGTTGATAATTCTGGCCAACCGTGCCCTGGAGAAGTAAAAGTTAATAGTACAATTTATTTTCTTTAAACCAGCATAATGTAAGGTTCAAACAAGACCTTGAAAAGGGTAAAATACTATGAATTGTATTGCTAAGTAAAAAAGAAAATGCAATTCGCTTCCTGTGAGATGTTTAAACAAGGAACTGTTGAACTGAGGAACCCCCTCAGCTGCAAGTACTCCTCCAGAATAGGTGCAATTTGTGACCTGCCAGATCAAAAAGAAAGCAGCAAGCTCAGGCTTCAGTCTGTGGTCATACTTGGGTGAAAATTGGAAGGTTTGGTTTGCAGTCTCCCCAAAGGCTGTTTGATGCACCAGTAACTAAACATCAGAAGCAGGAAATAACAGGACTCCAAGACTCCCCATTCACAGGTGAACAACCCATCTGCTATCTCTACCTGGTGGAGATCTCCAAAAGCCTATATTGAACAAAGGCCATCAGATGATGAGTTGCTCAGGACTTCCGATCAGTCCTAATGGAAAGTTGAGACATCCTTCTATTGCTGTCCTTCTGTGGATAGCAACAGAAGCAGCCTGGAGAATGAGATCTTTGCAGTTACTTTTCTGTAACTATCACCTTCCTACAACAAATCTTTACACATTACTCCTGTAGCTATATTGCTCCATTGTTTTGGAATGGCTCTGTTTGTAGAGTTCCAGCAATTGCTGGTTGTAGCCTTAGATGAAATCTGGGAGTTTCATATGCATTTTTTCTTTTAAAGTTGGAATGCAGGCTATTTCAGCTACTATCTAGAGCAAAACTTCACATGCATCTCGCTTTTTATTGATGTTCTACTGTTAATAAAAAGATAGAATCATAGAATCATTTAGGTTGGAAGGGACCTCCAAGATCATCAAGTCCAACCACCGAACCACCAGGGCTCCAAAGTCCTCTGCCAAAACAGATCAGAATCTGTCAGGGTTGGAAGGGACCACAAGGATCACCCAGTTCCAACCCCTCTGCCATAAGCAGGGACACCTCCCACTAGACCAGGCTGCCCAGATAGAAAAACAAGAAAATATTTTCTGCTTAAACAAAGTCAAATGTATATTGCTGTACTGCAAACTAACACTGAAGACTAGCAAGCATTCTTTCACAATGTTTCTGTGAAAATTTTATCTTCTTCAGAGAAAGACCTCCTCTCATTGAAGATAACTGTACACTCCTCATCACTGTATCAGATACCAGCAGGCAAAATTGGTATCCTGCAAAATTTGTGCCAGAGAGTAAAGTTCAGGACACTAGCTGTGGAGACACCAAAAGCATAGGTGTACTTCCCAGCACCTCAGATATCAAGTACCTCATAAGCACCGGGCTTCAAGGTCACACTGAAATTTTGAGTGCAGAGCTAGTTAACTCCAGAAATAGTCACCAAGTGAAAGCGTTCCTCTTTCTTTTGCTTAGTTCACAGATTTTAATCGTGAGCCATCTACAGAGAGATTTCACATGAAGAAAGCCTACTACAGACACTGCACACAAGTCTTCCAACTTGATTTAGAAAAAGCAAACTCACGTTCGGCTGAGGAGTTCCAACTCTTCCCTCTACCTGCTGGTGCTGCACCCATGTACTCTGCTTCAGAGTACCAGTGGTTCACACCAATCTCTAGCACTCACACTGTATGTATTTTGTTATTTTCAAGAGGAAATCATGTGACCTAACATACATTTTTGTGCACATGTAGCTTTCAGTATGTCACGGTTTAGATCCAGCCAGGAGCTGAGCACCACATGGCCACTCACTCAGGCCCTCCCCACCCCCTGAACAGAAGGGAGAAAAGGGAGAAAAATCTGTGTTACAATAAGGAGAACTTAATACATCACCACAAAATGAGCAATAAGAACAGGAACAGCACTAACAGCAGTGAAATAATATATAAAGAAAGTGATAGCAAATGGAAAGTTTGCCATGACCCCAGACTGCCTGGTGAAACCACATGCCATGCCCAGCCCTTGTCTTGGGCATGATGTCAGCATGGCACCAAATAACCCCAATTCTGGTGAAAAATTAACCCTATCCTAGCCAAACCACGACATTAACCAACCCTTATTCATACCATCTACATCATGCCCAGCAGTTATTTAACAATTAACAACACACAATTTAATTCACTGGCTGTTCTCCCCAAAAATTGTTTTCTTGAGGAACACATCAGACTTCTCCATCTTCTTACAACACCCACCAGGTGCACTCAGGTCCTTAAGCAAAAGCAATCCCATGGATGGGTTTGCCTTTGCCAGAAGCAGGGTTGACCTAGACCGTCTTCCCCAATACATTCGTCAGGCGCACTACAAGGACTTTATCCCCTTCCATAGCATGAGGCAGTTTTGACTGGGCATGGCCAGCTCGATTGGCAGATCCTCTTGTCTAGAGTAACCAGGTGGCTTTTGCTAAGTTTGTGCCCTAGTGTTTGAAGGTGCCACCCCCCATAGCTTTCAGTGCAGTTTTTAGCAGTCTGTTGCATCTTTCGATCTTCCCAGGGGCAGGTGCGTGACTGGGGATGTGACAGACCAACTTGATGCTGTGCTCCATTGGCTGCAGCACGTTTCACACTCATGGATGACTTCTGTGATAGTGCCCACAGTCCACCTCCGGGTCTCAAGCCTGTTGCGTTATCATCACAGCCTGTTTACTCCACGTGGCATCAGTCACATGGTGCATAGAGGAGACCCTCCCTTTGAAGAGCCAGCCAAGCATCAGCAGTCGGGGAGCCAACCACCTCTGAGGCAGCTCAAACTCCTTCATATGCTGCCAGTATCTCTTTTTTGGTTGGAGAGTAGCTGGCCTTGGATTCTTTGTACCCCCAACTCCAAACCCCAGAGGTCAGCCTCAGGTCTCCCCAGGTGCTCTTTGCCAGCAGTTCCAGGTAGGATCGTTCTTCTCAGTGTTGGTGTATAGCATGTTTTTAATATCTGGTCCTCCCCAGACTGGCCCAAGGGCTACTGCATGCACAATCTCCTGTTTAATTTGTTCAAAGGCTTGTAGCTGCTCAGGGCCCCATTTAAAATCATTTTTCTCCCAGGTCACTTGGTAGAGGGCCCACAATCAGACTGTAGCCTGGGATGTGCATTCTCCAGAAGCCCACAGTGCCCCAGGAAGCCTGTGTTCCCTTTCTGCAGGTTGACGAGGACATGGCTGATACCTTGTTCATCTCATCCATTGGGATCTGGCAACGCCCATCTTGCCATTTTATTCCCAATCACTGGATCTTGCATCCAGGCCCCTTAACCTTACTTCTTTTTATGCCAAAACTGGCCTTCAGAAGGATTTCTACTATTTTCTTCCCTTTCTCAAAGGCTTCTCCTGCTGTGTTGCCCCATACAATGATATCATCAATGTACTGCAGGTGTTCCAGAGCTCCACCTTTCTCCAGTGCAGTATGGATCAGGCCATGGCAGATGGTGGGGCTGTGTTCCCACTCCTGAGGCAATCGATTCCAGGTGTATTAGGTGCCCTTCCAAGTAAAACCAAACTGTGGCCTCCACTCTGAAGCTATGGGAATAGAGTAAAATGCATTAGCAATGCCAGCTGTGGCACACCTCTTGGCTGCCTTTGAGTCCAGTTCGTACTGAAGCTCCAGCATGTCTGGCACGGCAGCGCTCATCATAGCATAACCTCATTCAGGCCAGGGTAATCCACTGCTAGTCCCATTCTCCAGTAGACTTTTGCACTCTCCATATGGGGCTGTTGAAGGGTGGGAGAGCTTTGGGGGTAACTTTTTGGATCTCTAGTTGATAAATCAGCTTCTGGATGAGGATCAGAGAATCTTGACTGGTGTGATATTGCTGCTGGTGCACTGTCGTGGTAGCAGTTGGCAGCTGCTCTTCGAGTCACATTACAGTACCTTTTAGGTTAGCCAACAAATACAAAAATCAGAGTTGTCTAGTGCTAATTTTTCAGAATTAACAAATGTCACAGGTGCACAGCCTGCCACAAGCCCTTGAGAAGGTCTGCACCAGGACTGACTAATGCCAAAGGACATGGAACTAAACATCAGATTTCTGGAATATTATGAAAACAAATTTTAAAGGAATAAAGCATACCTAACACTCATCTAAAAAAATAAAAAAATAAGTAATTTCAATTAATGTTTTTCCATCTTTTCCTGTTTACTTCCATCACAACGATTACATTTTAAGCTTTTTGAAGGCTCAGCAACAGCCCTGGCTCGACTAACATGTCAGTTTAGGACTTGGTCCAAAGACAGCTTTGAGGTGAATCCTTTCCAAATGCATTGGAAGCATTTGTCTTGGTGAAACAGATTTTCTTCTCCACAGTCTCCCAAAGAATCACAATTTTGACCATGAAAATCCATAGCACTCTTCCATGCAACACAGACCGACTACAAATCCTCCAGCACTTTCCAGAATTTCAGAATAACACTAATTTGGACTGTCAGATTCCAGTTTTGTGCATTACCATTGAGTAGCTAAAAAAGTGAGAAGTGAAGGCAACAGCAGAAAACAAGTGGAATAAAACCATAAAATAAAAACAACAAAAAAACCCACCCAAAACTAGTGGCTCAAAAAAATCTGTTCAGCCAGCATGAGCAGAGAGAACCTTGGAGAGCTGACAGGTTGCAAAGCAGATTGCCAGCACTGTGTTTTGACTTGACAAAGGACAGGAATGACAATTGTGACACAACAGTCTCCCTGTAAATATTGCAAGTAAGAATAAGTGACTTTAAAACAGACTTTAGCAAGTCTCAAGGTGTAGTCAAGTCAGGCAGCAAGGCAAGGATACGTTCAATATATTTTGAAGTCTCAATTCTCTAAAACTAATTTTATTTTACTTTTAGAAAGCATAAAAAAAAGCTTCCCCAAATTTCTCACAGAACGGTGGGCTTCTCTACAAGGTGGTGTTTTTTTCTATGTCAGTCTGATGGAGCAGCAATTGATTTGAAAGTTTCAGTCATAAAGAACTTCATTCCACCCTCTCTATTCTATTTCATGAGCAATGCTTTTGCTCTCCCTCAAACTCCCAGAAGTACTCAGATCATCATAACATGTTCTTAAAATGTCAGACCTCATTTAAATGCTGTGTTAATGAACACAAGTATAAAAACTCATTGTGGTTACTTAATCAACCCACATAAATAAAGAAGCTGTGACAGAGCGTACAGGCTGTTATGTTACTGCAGTTTGGAACAGGCAAGCGTGTGATTTCCGAGCATGGTCATTCATGAAGTGCATACACGGGAAGTACATGGAATGGGAAGAGAACTGGGGCAACCCATGCTTCCAGATGAAGCTTTATGGCACTGCAAACTACAGTGCCCTCATGATCCATAGGTTCTCTTACCACAGCGACTCTACAGCCATAGTCTGTGCTCCTAAACCTGCTTCTGGCTTGTTCTTCAAGCCTCGTGTGCTGGTCTTAGCCCTGCTCGGAGGACTACTTCAACTGCAACAGAACTAGACAGCCTCACAGCCCTAGTGAGGTATCTTCTTCACCTTGAAGAAGTTTCTCTCCATCTCACTTCAGTCTAGAATATTCACATACTCAGATAGAAATTAACCTTTTAAATAAGGACTTAACTCCATTTATGCCAAAAACATTAAGTAAAACGCTGGTATAAATCACCTCATTGTAGTGTTTTGAATATTTGTACAGTCAACTCGGGATTGTTTCCAGGAAGAAAGACAAAATTTCTTACTATTCTAGAATATTTTGATTTTCTACATTTAGAATAAAGCCAAATTTAAAAAGAGAGGGGAAAAAAAAAAATCAATCCTGTGGATAGAAAGTATGAAACACATAAAAAAACCTGACATTCAAGAAAATTCCCACAAGTCCTTAAAATCACACATAGTGTGTGGCAATAATATATTTTTATTATGCTACTTTATGCAGGTAACTTTATCCACTCCT
Organism: Merops nubicus; assembly: GCF_000691845.1. Taxonomy (NCBI): domain Eukaryota; kingdom Metazoa; phylum Chordata; class Aves; order Coraciiformes; family Meropidae; genus Merops; species Merops nubicus. The sequence goes on along the minus strand of NW_008601009.1, from coordinate 14,030 downwards.
TATCACCTTAATCTGTGAAATATAAGCAGACCTTCAATGAAATACACACAGGAAACAGGGAAAGCAAATTAAGATAGAATGCAACTACAGAGAGAGATACAATAAAAGCAACAAAAGCTAATGCTGTCTCTACCAATTGCCAAAGATGATAAAGCAGAACTTGGGTGGGAAAACTTTGTAGACCCAAATATGAAGACCTCTAAAAGGAACAGTAATGCCTCCAGTGGAAAAACATGATTATACTTGTATATTTCAGAAAATAAATTAAAACAAAACCAAGCAAAAGAAAATGAGCCTGGAAAACAAGCAGCACGCCCAGCAACAATCAAATCGCTGGTATCACAACCAATATCACGAAAGCACTGAGAAGGGAACAAAGCCCCAAATTCCTGTTGTAAAAAACACCTATTTGAACGTTGTGAATATACAATATGCTTGCGACCCTCAGGACCTCAAAATGAAGTCTATGGCCAGCTTAAAGAGAAGAAAAAAAAAAGCTGTTTTCTCACCTTGTCTGTCAAGGTAAATGCTTTGAACAACAGCGAAGACTGCATTAAAATTGGAAGAACACTTGAAAGGACAACTTTGCAAGAGAAATATTTAAGACAGAGACTGACATGGGGTACAGCACTGAATTAACACCCTGAGAGCAGCAATGACAGCACTGAGGAAGGCAACGTTCTCATGCTACACAGAGTGATTTCTTTAGATCTAAAAAACATTCTGGGACATGTAAGACAACCAACTGGCTTCACAATGAACTTTTAAGAAACACACACCAGAAGAAGCTTTTCAATAAACTACATTAAAAGTGCAATTTATTATTTTTTTTTAAATTTAATTTTATTTTAAATTTTATTTTACATGGGATAGTACAGCTCCAGCTATGAAAGTAAGTCCAATCAAGAAAAGTAACAATTTAAGAATAAAGCCAGTGTATAGCAAGTATAAATCTCAATGTCTACATTATTTTGAGTAAAATTTTTATTTGTCAAAATATTGTTTTAAGTAAAGATACAGTATTGAGATTTATTTGGCAATAAAAAAGCTTTCTATGCTGCCTATTAGGATCTATTACTGATCAATTTGAGAGATTTGCTTTGAGTGTGCAGTACTGATCTGATGAGTCTCTCTGGTTTCAACAGAGGGTTAATCTGTCAATTAGATTATGACGGGGTTTTAGATGGGAATTTTATGGACCTAATTACTAATAAAAATCTTAGTGTTGCAAATGTACATGGTACTTTATGAAAAACGTAAGATGTGTTCCAGCCTAATGGTACTGCAAGAGAGAAATACATTCGGAAAACTTTTTTAAGAGATGAATTATTTGTTCGATATGCAGCAATGTTTGTGCAGAAGAATCAGTCAATCTTTTCTAGTTATTAGATTTACAGTACAAGGAGCTACAAAGATTGCAAAGTCTCTAGCAGCCATTTTCTGTTGCATACACGCAGTCTATTTTTGTAACATTTTTATAAACTTTCTGTTGCAGGGAAAAAATAGTTTAAACAATTTATCTGGTTTGAGAGCAGAATAACCTAATTACTTCCATAGCAGAAATTCCATTCTTATTTCATGTACTGCTTGCATTTGTCTTTTCCAGTTCTTTAATTATAGGATCATGAACAAGTTTGTTATTACTAAAGGACTGGAGTAAATTCAGTTTGACATATTCCACAGAAGCCTTTTATTTATCTTTAAAGTTGATTTGCTGTAGTGTTATGAGTGCTACACAATAGTGTTGTTTGTCATCTGGCAAAACTTAAAACAGAATAATAAGATGTTATACTGCTGCTAAAGAAAACCATTATTTATCTTTTCATAATTACAATAATATATGATACACATAGTCACTGAATAAAAAAAAAAAAAAACACACATAAGATGAATTACAGTGAGATAAGAGAAATGTAATTAAAAATCATAACCCTTTACCAGCATGTTCTATATGAAAGTAAAAATAAATTTAAAAGAGCCAGTTTGACCTGGTTACCAAAGCTCTCCGATTCAGAATAAAGTTCCGCAGTTAATAATCTCAAAATTCATGAGATTATTCCAGTTCAAATGAATATTACTTGTGTCTCTGGAGGGAAAGTATTACTAGAATACAACAGCTTCCTTTTAAATCAGTATTTCAGGGTCAACAACTAGACTAATGTTATACACTCATACATAAATTCTGAGATGTAAGGAGGTTTTGCACTTCCTTGAAAATTTCAAATTGGTACTTTCTGCCTTATAAGCTATTTACAATAGAAATATCCCAGCTGAGTGCTCAGTGATCAAGCACTCAATTTCTGTGTCAGCTGTATATGCTTCTTCATGTTACATACAGCAGCAATTCCTGGGAGTGATTTAAGTCTCAAGACTAGATAGTTTTGGTTTACAAATGTATAGGTTTATTTGATTCAAGGACTGCAGAGACAGGACAGGAAGGAGACTGGTTCAAGGAAGAAGACTGGGACTTAGTTAATCTTTGCCTCGTTCTTTCACTATTCTGTTGGCTGATGGAGTATAAATGTAGCAGCTTCTAGAGGAAGTCTTCTCAGATCCCATATTATGGGACATCCAGTATTCAACATCTTGATTCCAGCAACTTCCTGCCACCTACCAAAAGGTGGTAACTTCCTGTAAGTGCTTTGTGTACAATAAAGTATGTGCTACCTATCAGAAAGTGATCAAATAACTGAAAGAATCAGTAATGGCCTTTCTGGTAATGGGGATATTGACTCCAGGACACTGGTAGCAGCACCAGGACATACAGACAGAAGAGTGCCGATTCTCAATCCAATTCTAGTGCAGCTACAGTGGGTCACCAGAGCACACCGATTTACGTGATTGCAATAGGAAGGTAAAATACCTGTTTGCAGGCAACTGTAGAAGTGTATGCCTTACACAGACATAGTTCAGAGCTTGAAGTCTCAAAGCCAGACCTACCATACTGCCTCCATAGTAGCAGCTGCCTGCATTGGTGAGAAAACCAGTAACAGTATTAAGCTAGCCTGACACACAACTTCATCCCCTAGCCACATTCTTCATTTTGACTAGACATGGGAAAAAAGCATTCTTCTCTCTAAAATTTCAGGATTATTTTGTGGGACAGATGTTCCTGGAGCTCTGTCAATGACTTCAAAACAAACAGAACAACCTGCATTGGACAATCATCTTAATTGTATGCAAGTAACACCCATTAGTTTCTGAAACGTGATAAAAAGACTATGAAAGAAACGTGGCAGTCAACAGATGCACACCAAACTATTATTAACAGTTCGTCTTTAGTCTTTGTAAAAAACCTCTATTTAGCAGACATTTAAAGGATAATTGGGTATGATGCAGTCAGAAATGCCATTGTTTTATTAATGTTTTTTAACTAGTTCTATTTTTTTCATATGCACATTTCTTTGATAATGCAATTAATGAAACCATTTTAATTTTTCAGTAGGCCTCCCCAAGTGTAGTTTAGTTTTACCTTGTTTATATTATCAAGCTACTGGATGCATGTATTGCTTTATATTGAATCATCAATAGAGTCAAAATTTAAGAAAAACTGTCTATAAACTATTTTGGCAAATTTCACCATTTTAAAATATCAGTTTAAATAGTTTATATCATTGATTCTCAACTCTATTTGCAACTTAAAGACCTTATCAAGCACTGCATATCAAAAGATGGAGAATGTAGAAACAGCAAAGCAGTAGCAAGTGATGTAGCTGTAGTGTGAGAAACACTAACATCTTCAAATGTGGCACAACAAAGTTGTAAATAGAACTTTTTAAAATCATGCCGTGTTCTATGCAAACTGTACTGAAGTAAGCAAATGCAGTGGATTAAAGTGCCATGTGATATTTAGGAATGTTGAAGTTTATGCTGCTCTTCAAGTGCTTATGTATTGTGGGAAGAAAGTAAAGAGTATTTCATGCCATCAGTTTCTCAGTTGAGTATTATTCAACAAGGACAGCAATAATTAATAAGATGTACCCAAGAAAATACTCCATTCTTTATGAGATGTCACACAACAACAGATTTAAGAGTGAACAGGTACTTTACTGAACAAGTTCTCCAGGAAGACAAATGCAATTAAGAATATTTTATTATTTGTTGCATAGTAATGCCCTTAGGCCTTGGGAAGATCAGAAGACTAACAGTACAAGATTATCTTATACAGTAAAAACTGTTTCGTGCTCAGAAGAACTTTTAGTCCAACCGAAAATAGGATAAGAACATTTAAGGACACTGAATAAAGGCAAAATTTCTCCTTTCCTTAAGCACAAAAATTTATTAGTGCACATTACACAAAAAAACCCAAAACAAAAACCACAACATGAAAAGGACATTGATTTCTCCAGCTGTTATGTATCACAATAACAGAATTGCCTTTCTCAGCCGTAAGCAAAAGTTGCTCATTATTAAAATTGCAATAGTTTTATAAAAAAAAAAAAAAAAAAAAAAAAGAGAAAGAGAGACTAACCACGGATGCTAGGTCTCAGCAAAAAGGGAATTATTACAACCTGGAACATTCTGGGAGCCCAATTCCCTTGGCATCAACTTCAGTGAGACGAACCCTTTACTTTCAGAGCTTTAGTACAGAGAGATGGGTGAATGCATGTGAAGGAGTCTGTGTAGAGTAAATCAATCTGTCAGGAAGTATCAAAATACATATTTAAGAATTTATGGGCTTTTCATGATTGAAGTTATAGAACACAGACTACATTTCAACTCCTCCAGTGGCTCAAATGTGACTTGAGTGTTAACTAGCTGTAGAGTTTTCAAGCCCATCCTTCAACACACAAAAGTAATAAAGTCCTTTCACCAATCAAATCTTTACACAACAATAAAATGTCTAATAAAAAAAAAAAAAATGAGAAACAGCAACCTCAGGGAAAAAAAAACAAACAAAGACGTATAAGAAGTTATAATGCTTAGTTCTTTAAATTGCTTTTAATTATATTCCAGCTCTTCCAGTACAGACTGAGCATGGGGCAGGGTGGGGGTACAATGGACAGGACAGATGTTATAATGACAGTTATCTAATCCTTTCCTTGAAAATTCAGTTATGCACAGGGTTTGAATATTACAGATTCCTAATCACATTTGTCTCCAAGGTGATGGCAGCACTTCCAAGTGAGGTACTTTCTGCTACTTCCCCACTACAGACCAGATCAGACACCAAAGTCCTCTTTGAATGTTCTTCTGACACCAAAAGCATCTCCAAGATGCGCAACCTCTACATGATTAAGAATCAAGTTTACTTATTGTAAGAGTGGCAGAAACCTGTCTGCTTCTCCCTCGTGAACTATAACAGCTACTGCAACTCAACAGAGAGAGAGGCATTTCCCTGGCTGTGACACATCGAGGGAATCATGAGAGGGATCAGAACCACTCCTGAAAGATTATCTGGTGAAGAAGAGTCTAAACAGGTACAAACCGATCAGATGCGCATTATGATCTCAGGTAAATAATTAAAAAGCAGACTGCAGCAGGTAGGGCCAAGAGAAATAGAAGCAGGAAACCCTCAGAACATTATTTTTCTTAAGTGTACCATTTCTGAACGAGATCTGATTAAAAACCATGTAAACTAAAAATCAAAGTTATGATCCTTCAACTACAGTCAGACCTTTACTTAATGTCTGTGACTAGTCTCTATAAACATAGTTTCCAGAATAAGATACTGAATGGAGAATTTGATGTACTGCCTCTCTACACACAGGTCAACTTCAGTTGGGCCAGGAACATTAATACACACATCTACATATCAAAACTTCCCATTACATTTGCTATTAAGGATGAAATCTTCTGCTTCTATTAAAAAAAAAAGAAAGAAAGAAAAGTAATGATTACAGCACTTATGCCTCATTATCAATTTTGTACACGTTGTTAAAAACAGAAATTGAATTTACTTGCAAGCATGTCCTTAATATAATTAAGTTTTGATGTATTCATAATTCACCTAGGAATAACTGACTTATGAACTACTCAAGACTAAATTTCTTCTTGATGTAAATTGCATACATCTCCAAAACAACAAGTCTCTTGACTACCAGACTACCTTAGCAAAAAAAGAAAACTATCTTCATGAAAGAGAGCAACATAGAAAAGATATTAAGGTTAGGACAGATGATCCTTGAAGTCCCTCCCAACCTGGTATTCTATGAGTCCATGATTCCCTGTTCAGCTAAGCTTCAAGATGTTTCTGATTTTTTGTTTCAATATTTATACCACTTTTAACTCAGCAAAGACAACTTTTACTACACCACCCATTCCAATTAATACTTCCCTAAACAGAGCAATGCTCAAACACTCTTGGCAAACTTTTACATGCATTTCATCACATAGGTATGGGCAACTACTTGAGCATTTTATCCTAACCCAGGAAAAACATGAATGTAATTGCACTGCAGTAAGTGCCAGCAATCTCATCTGCCAGTAAACTACCCCAGAAAATGAGGTTTTTCAATTTGCAGGAGACTACATACCTTTCTAAAACGTGCCTCCTAGCACAAGTTTTGAATCTCTTCTTTGCATCCACCCAGAAATGCAAGTTAATCACTTCCACACCCTAAAGTCCTAAGTTCTTCCTAGAGCTCCACTGCTCACAAATTAACTCCACTAACAACCTCAACAAAACCTCACTCTGCAGCCTCTGTTGTTTCATAGACACCCACACACATTTCTTCCCCCATCTGCCCCAGGACACTCCCTCTTTACCTGGCAAGTTCCAAGAGTGCTTCACCTCTGTCAGCTTCAACACAGGGCAGGAGAAATGGAGATCAGAAGCATTGAATAGTGATAAAGGCAACAAAGGAATGACCTCTTTAGCCAACTCCACTAACGCAGGGTGGAGTAATTAATTAGCCATCTACACGTTTGTGCACCCTGACTGAGAGAAGAAACCACCTCTGAAGAGCAGCTGACATCCTGATTAGCCTCCTGCCCAGGAAGAATGCTAACAGAGAGGCCAACCATCAGTGAGGGTGATTGCTTTACATCCCAATTAAGGTGTTAATGAAGTTAGGCAGGATGCAAACTCTATCAGTGTGCTACCCCAAGTTTAATTTCTGCTGTCTTCTGACCTTCCTATATGCCAAGTTCAGAAGGCCAGCTTAAAACACTGCCATTTGCAAAAATCTTTTCCTATTAAAGGGAAGGGAAGGTTTCTATCTGAGCAGGGAGGTGAGCCAATAAAGCCCACTTGAATTTCTAGACAGTGATCCACTGTCTGCTTTCCAGAAGAATCTGAATTCTTTAAGGCGCTTCTCCCCAGTTAGTCTGAAAATTCCTTGTGTGCTTAAATTCAATCACCCAAGTATGTGATGGTTTGATGATACAGGCATTGCTATATTTGCAAAATGGTAGAGCTGCCAGACACTCCCTGAGTAGCCACTGACAGGCTATCCTGAGGGGTGGGTGATGCAGCCCTAAGGGAAAACACCCAGGAGGAAGCCCATTACTTTAGGCACGTGGCATCAGTGAAAATGAGGAGATCTAGGCTTTATTTCTTGGACCAGCTTGAGGTTGTTATACAACAGTAATGTAACGTAAATTGCACAAAGTTCCAGGGAGCAATGGCTATAGCCTCAATTCATACCAAAGTGCAGGGCTCTGCCTGTTAGTGTAAAGACTACTGACAATTAGCTGTCTCTTCCTTGTTCCTTTTCATGAGTTCCTTAAAAATCCATAGACCTCTATGATCTGAAAAGCATCCTTATTAAAATGCATAAGGTGGTTGCTGGCACACTACCAACCCATGCCAAAAAGGGCTGAGCAGACTGGGTCCCCAGTACATTCCTCTAACATCTACTATTGTTTCTCTCTATTTTCAGTGAAGGTGGTTGACAGTCTTAAGCTTCTCAAAGTGCTGAATAACCCCATGCAGTCCAAAGAGAGTAAGGAGTATTTAAATGAGGCAGACTGGATCCTGTAGATCTTCAGAAGTGTCCCTGTTGAATGCACAGGGGACAAAAAAAATGGTAGGTAGTCTGAACTGCTCATTGTGGAATGGGGCATTTATGCTCCCCAAGAAACAAACAGTTATTTAAAATAGCAGACTGGATTCTGAACAGGGGAAATTAACAGGTTCATAAATGACTCATTTAAAAGAACAAAACTATTAAATGAAAATGAAGTATACTTATACTGAATTATCTTTTAAGGTAAGGAAGTATCAACATATAAAAAAAATTATAACAAAGTGATTTTACTGTAATTAAAAAAAAGTATTCACATCAGATCTGTCAAGCTCATTTGGCAAGTGAGATATCTAAGATGAAATCATTATACAGGAAAATCAAATCATTGTAGCTGGTAACTGATGAAAATCATTCAAACACTGCATAAATTAATCATTACTTTAGTGCTGAAGGCAGCTTGTTTTTAATGCATCACCGGAACAGGGGTTTACTGATTAACTGTCAGAGGAGACAGAAAGCATTTCCTGCCTGAGATGATCTGGAAAAATCAAGAAAGTCTTTTTATCAAGACCTTTATAGTAATGAAAGAAGAAAAGGTAGGCATGTGACAAACAAAAATATCCTTCTGCCCTAGGGGAAAAAAAATGTCTGAAGGACAAGTTAGATGCTATGATGCCTGGTGTTAAAAAATTTCTCCTCTACAGCCTGTAGTTGTATAACCTGCATACGGAGGGAGAGTAACCCATTTTCATGAAGCTTTTGGAAGTGGTTGTTGCAAAATGTTGAACGAGATGAATGGTTGATCTGATGCAGTGTGGCAGCAGTTGTTGACTGTGGAGATGTGAATGAGTGTCAGGCAGTTGCAGGTGCAGCCACTGTCCTGCCTCCAAAATGCTAAACAGTCAAAAGGTTACGTGTATGTGTGTGTGTGTGTGTGTGAAGAGAGAGGGGAGGATGTAGAGGAGATAGTGTCATAGTAATAAACCATTATACTAATGATAAAGACATCAGCCAATTTTATCAGCTACCCAGATGCTGCCCAGTCGCCTGGATATTTTGCCGTTACTGATGGCCTCGTTTCCTTCAGGCGTCCTAGGACAGAGCCCACTGAGAACGGAGCAGGAGAGGGAAGGATGCTCCAGAGGTCCTGCAGGCCTGCAGGGGAGGGCGTGCCACGTGCCCCTCTGAGAACAGGAACTGGTACGAGGCAGAGACGACAAAGCGCCCATTAAATGTGACCTCACTGGCAGCACGGACCAGGTGGGTGGATGAGTCAGACTGACAGGGAGCTCATGGAAGCTGAACGTAGCAGCTTTCCATCTGCTGGGAGCCCTTTCACATTCACAGATTTTCTAGGTACCCCATGGAAGATGATGTACTGAGGAGTCTGGGTGCTTTAAAGTGAATTTTATAAGCAAACAAAAAAACTAGAACTTATAAAATTTATGAGTATTTCTGTTCCTCCTCTCCCCTTCATTTAAGGCTTTGTGCATATTTTGGTCCTTCGGGCACAACTGTTTTGGTTTCCCTCTGTAGTCAGTTCCTTCAGTTGCTGACCGGGCTCTCTGAGGGCAGGAGCACATCAAACCAGCCTGCCCCAAGTTTCACTCTGCCACAGAGAGACTGAGCGAGCCGATCTAAAGATAATGCCCAAATTTCTACTGAGAGCAGCCTCTGCAGTGCCGATCAGTGAATACAGATGTGGGGGGTGGCCCCAGAGCAGCTCCACATCACACCGAGCCCTGCAGCCACCTTTGGAACCTGCACCTAGCAAAGCTGACGGCAATGCTGCCTTACACAGCCACGAGTGGAGGATCCAACTCCGGCACAGCAAGAGAAGAGGACAGAAAGTATCTTAAAAAGAAACAGGAAAACTGGCAGGGGTGTTATTAGCAGGTGTTGTAATTTATTCTTCTTTTAACTGTTTTTAAAATGGATTAGATTTCCAGCTGATGATGTTCCTTTAACCCAAATTAGTGAAATAGACCACAAGCTGTGGGAAGAAAACTTACAAATAGAAAACATCTAAAATATTTATAAAGATATTTTTGTATTTAGGGACCCACATAATAATATGAATAAAATGTAAACAGTACGTGAATCCATTAACATAAAACATTCAGCTTTTGCTATAGGATGCACTAAAATAAGGGTCATACATGGTTTTCTGTCTAAAATCTATAAAACATCATTTCCCTATCAAGTAGTGTTAATTTACACACAAACGCCATTAAATAAAGACAGCTTTTTATTCAAGTATGGGTCAGATCCAGAAAGGGCTGAGGACAGGAGCTGCAACCAAGGCTGGATTTTTAGTTCCTGGCAGCTGCTCCCTGTAGAAGTCCTGGCTGGGCTGTGCCTGCCTGTGCCAAGAGCTGCCCAGCTGCCCAGGCTGATGCTTTTCCCACTGCACTGTGCTGGGCCCTGAGCTGAATGGACGTGCTGAAGTCCCCTACAGCTCAGTGCTGGAGTCAGGCAACATGAGGAACTTCCCAAATCACAGAACATCACAATCTCCGACAGGGGTCACAAGTCTGGAAACGCGCACGGAAATTATTTCACCGGTCTGGGAAGAAAATCTGTTAGCTTCTCATCTATGCAGAAGAATCCTCCCCTGGGACAAAGATGACTTTGGACTGAACTCCCTGCTTAGTCTGAGGCAAATGAAAGCCACGTTTGCCAACTGAGTGTGCAAACTGACAGGCTGCAAAGCAACCTAGGTGGAAAAATACCCTTGTGCTATTGGAACAGAGGCACTGCACAGGCAGGAGACCAAGCCCTGTGGGGACACAGGAAGCTAAGGCATGGAGAAACAGCCTCTACTTGAGTAAACAGGGAAATCACCTAGAAGGGGTAGTCTTGATCCATGGTGCCTGATTTCAAGATCATTTCTATACTGTAACCTGTAACTAGTTCATGTGAAATGCCCAGGTCTGCACAGCTCACCAATGGACACCAGTGCACCAGGCTGCAGGGTCAAGCTGTTTTGCTCTCTCATTTGGGTCCCATTCTTGTGGTAATATTTGTAGGGTTGAGCAGAGTGTGCATGGGAGCAGGCACCCACCTGCACTAGCCTGGCATGTAGTGGTTGATGTTCTCACCTGGGAGATGTGCGAGTTGAGGCTGCAGAAGGCACCTCTCCTACTTCCCAAGAGGTGTTCACCCACTTCATGGTAGCCTATAAAAGGCAGGTACTACCATGCTACTCTGGTTTCTATACAACGACAGCAGTAGGTTCTGCTGAGTTGTTGCCAAAAAAAAAAAAAAAAAATCTAGAATTGGTTAGATTCCAAACACTTCTCTCCATGGATAGAGCCATCCCACTGCTGGATCAAATGAAAAAGATTAGCTCTTGCCATGGGGTAGGAGTTCAGATACCCTTCTGGTACACTCTCTAACAGCTAATTTGTGGTGACTTTGGACTCAGCCTCAGATTTTCAAGTTGCCTCTTTGAACTTCGAGTATTCCCCATTTGCTTCCCTGGAGCTTAGCCACACAGTTCTCACTGCAGCATTTTCAGAGGGTCATTATGTCTATAGCAACCACTGACATACCAGCTTGTTGATGTGTTTTTTATAACCCCTAGCCTTAACTCTATTCAGCAACAACTTTCTGAAATATATAATGTTTTTATCAAACTGGTTTAATGTGGTTATGCCCTTCATGTAAATAAAACTTTTCTGTTCCTTTCCTCTATGGAACAAATTAGATTTTTTATCATCTCATTACAACATCTGTTCAACAGAGTCAAGTCCAATAGAGTTCTGAGGTCAGTTCCTGCAGCCTGAGAAAACAGAAAATGTTATTATCCTAATTTAGCAGTGATAAAGCGCTGAGGCCAGCACTTCATGTTCAGAATTCCCTGACGTGCTCAAAATTCTTTGATTTTGGATAGTTCCAGAGCCAAGTATCAATGTCATTCTGTAGAGGAGAATTCAAACAGGGTATAAACAATTTAGCTTCAGAGGACTCATGTTAACACCAAAGCAGTCGTGGGGGCTTACTGTAGGATCAGTTTCATCTACAACCTTAAGATATCTTTTAAGCTCTTACCTTGCAAATAATTATGTATGTGCTGAACTTTAATTATGCAACTGTTAAAAAAGCCACATAAACAATATGCTGGAAGCCTGGTAACATCCAATACCAAAACCAATAGTTAATTATGTGAAAACAAAGCTATACATTCATAAGCACCATCTATTGGCATATTCCCCATTAGCTCATAGCTTGCTTACAAGCAAACATCACACAAACCCACAGAAGTGTTCAGGTTGGAAGGGACCTCTGAAGGTCACCTTGTCCAACCCCTCTGTTCAAGCAGTATCACCTAGAGCAGATTGCCCAGGACTATGTCCAGATGGCTTTTGAATATCTCCAAGGATGAGAGATATCTCAAAGGACACTTTGAGAGGATCTCTCAAAAGATCATGTGCATACCAAGACCAATGCACCACACTGGATTACTGATTTGTTTACAGTTAAATACACACACACACAAATTTCAAGGGGGTATGTGGTTAGAAGACAGAATTGTGTCCTTTTGCTCAGCTCCTTTATGGTAACTGAGGTAGAGATTAAGATCCAGAGTCAGAATCTAGAGTTACATATCTCTATATAACCTTGGCCCTGAGTTTAATTGCCTAAAAGGTTGTCTAGCAACACTTGTGATGCTTTTGGATATCCTCTCTGTGCTCCCAAGAGCACAGGAGCTCCATTGCCCCGTCTTCTACCATCCTCCTCTCCTAGCTGTGCCACTGACTACACTACATCTTGCATGGTGCTAGGGCTATATGTGTAGGCAAATTTTGGAGTACTTCAGATAGCATTTCAATACATGAAGAAGAATTTCTCTTTAGTAAGACTAGAAACTTCAAAAGCACTAATTTTAACTTTTAAAAACATGTCTGCATAGGCTGGAATTTTTCCGCCTCAGAAAAAAAAATGCAATAATAAGCAACACTAAACCCAAATTTTCAAGGTGAAACCAATGTACAGCAAAAAAATAAAGCCAATAGGAAAATCTCCTTTGAGTTAAACAGTGCTAGTTCTTTTTTTTTTAGTGTTTAAAGCTTATAAGCACATTATAAGTACACACTGAGATTTTATACCATATTGAGGTGTATGTCCTATGAAACTGGCCTAAATCTATCCAGAAGACATCTTTTTGAAGTCATAACACTCTGAAAATAATGCATTTCTTTGTATTTGGATGTTGAAGGGCATTAGCACATACAATTGTAACTTTGACCATCCAAAGCATTCTTTCCTCAAGCAAACTTTAGACCAGTGCTACCTTCACTTACTACAGGAATAATAACCCCACTGACCCCACAGAAGTTATGTTCAAGCAATTCTAGGCACTTTGTGACATATGTGGTTATCTAAAACATTTTATTTCTTGCGTTCATTAGAGCTAATATATCAACAGTATCAAACAGAAGTATGCACATTTTATACTACTGGACTAAAATATATTAAAAATTTCTTGCCTTTCTACATATAACTTAAAGATGTTACAATTCCTACAACTTCAGTGCTTTCATCAAACTACAGCATGTATTCAGAGATATGTTTGTCATGTACCCAAATAGCTACGAATTTCAACTAGAATATGAGCATGTATTCACTAATTTTTGCTCTGCTTTACAAAGAACCTCATTACTTCATTAAAACAGTCTGCTTAGTTCATCCATGTCTTTATAAATCCTTCCATTAAAACAAAACAAAATGCAAAACAAAACTGCATAATAAATAATACAATTGCAATCCAATTTCTGGTCAAAATTCTCTACATTATAAAAATCAAATATGGGCAAAGTGCTTGCAACTTAGGAGCAACTTGTGGAAAGACATTTATGCACCTCTCAAGTCCTCAGTTTTGTACAATTTTCAAATAAATTGTATTTTCAATGCCTTGTATTCTACTGTAGCAAACACCAAAGAACGTTGAGGACAATCTAAAAATGAATACAGACTTTATTCCATGTTTGAAAACCATGGAAAGGCAAGTTATCCTTTCCTGGAAATCTGTTATTAGCTTGCCCAAAAGCAGAATGCTAATTTAAAATAATATCCTTGCAAGAAGAAAATACATCTCAGAGAAAGAAAAAAAAAAAA